>NW_026284252.1:60000-118098 GCF_023373465.1 Oncorhynchus keta
CACCTAGCTATCTGTAGATGAATGTACTGACTGTGATATGAGGTTGTCCCACCTAGCTATCTGTAGATGAATGTACTGACTGTGATATGAGGTTGTCTCACCTAGCTATCTGAAGATGAATACACTAATTGTAAGTCGCTTTGGATAAGAGTACCTGCTAAATGAATAAATGAATACCTGTAGAAAAAACAGACTGTATTAGCCTGCCCTGTATATAAATATATATATATATATGAGAGTATTTGTGCTTGGCCGTTTGCAGCATGGTAATAATATTATAGACCGGCATAAATTTGCTGACTCTCAGCATTTTTTATTCATGTACTTTAGTTCGTATGGGGAGTTCTACGAGGTCTAGTCACATGATCTAGTCACACCATCATCTCCTGAGAATGTTGACAGTTTTTTATCCGTTTCCACGGAGCTCAGAGATGAAAGGGATTCTGTCTTCATCCCTAGGTAGCACTGTAGGACCGTTTCAGCACCATAAATGAATTCACTCTCTCTCTCTTTGCTACTACAGTACGCCAGTTGCTGCAATTTCCCTGAGGGTGGAGGATGGGGGAGGGGGATGGGAGATGGGGAGGGGGTGGAAGATGGGGGAGGGGGGGTGGGGGAGATGGGGGTTGGAGGATGGGGGAGGGGGTGGAGGATAGGGGAGGGGGTGGAAGATGGGGGGTGGAAGATGGGGGAGCGGGGCGGGGCGGGGTGGAGAATGGCGGAGGGGGTGGAGAATGTCGGGGATGGGGAGGATAAGATGGGGGAGGGGGTGGAGGATAGAGGAGGGGGTGGAAGATGGGGGAGGGGGTGGAAGATGGGGGAGGGGGAGGGGGTGGAAGATGGGGAGCGGGGCGGGGTGGAGAATGGGGGGTGGGGGGTGGAGAATGTGGGGGATGGGGAGGGTAAGATGGGGGAGGGGGTGGAGAATGGGGGAGGGGGAGAGAATGGGGGGTGGGGGAGGGTAAGATGGGGGAGGGGGTGGAGAATGGGGGGGGGGAGAGAATGGGGGTGGGGGAGGGTAAGATGGGGGAGGGGCGCGGTGTTCTGACTATTAAGTACCCAGTGGAGTCACACAAACACTGTTTTTTAAAATGCTGTGTTGATTAAATCAGTGATAACTGTTGCAGCTTTGGGGACGTGTTGAGAGAGTGAGCCTGTGGACGGGGTACTTGGTAGGTACAGCATTTTATTTTATTTTTTGCTACAGTGGTTTATTGTCCAATCTTGGAAAGGAAATTTGTACACGTAACTACAATAAACATAGACTTTAATTCCTGAAACTCTTTGGAGATGATGCTGATTTCAGGCAGAATACGCAATACGTTTGTAAATCCAGCTTGGTCACATTTTTTGGCCTGTTGGCATTTAAAAATAAACAAGAAAAAGTAGAAAATAAGTATTAGAAAGTCAAAAGTGTGTTAATACAAGAAAGCTATTAATTTCCATGTTTCCTCTCAATATGGCCGTGTATCAGATGTAAAGAAACGGCCGCTGGTTCATTCACTGCTCTGCAGAACAAGACTTTGCCACCTGTTTTCCTTCAAGCCTTTTTTTGAAAGGAATAGTTTTCCAACGTCTGGGGAAACAATGGAGCACCCAGGGGGTGGTAGATGAGTGTGTGTGTGTGAAAGAGAGAGAGAGAGAGAGAGAGAGAGAGAGAGAGAGAGAGAGAGAGAGAGAGAGACAGGGGGAGGGAGAGACAGAGAGTGATAGAGAGGGAGAAAGAGAGAGAGAGGGAAAGAGAGAGAGAGACAGACAGACAGACAGACAGACAGACAGACAGACAGACAGACAGACAGACAGACAGACAGACAGACAGACAGACAGACAGACAGAAGAAAGAGAGAGAGAGGTTGTTGCTTAGAAATATAAAAGGAGCCAAGACAGTTGTCAGTGTTGTGCATTCTGAAGAAAATAGGCAAAGTATTATTAAAAATATATAGGCCAACTATTACCCTTTTAAATACACAGGAGATGTTGTTTTAGTGAGAACATGTGAGAGAGCATTGAGTGATTACCATATTTACGACAATGCAACATTTGTTTTCTATTGTAAAAAATAATTTGGGGAGTTGCAAAATATTTCAACCAATCTGTTATTAATATATATTTTAAAGAGAACACATGTGATTTTCTACCTCTATTATCCTGAATGGAGTGACACAGTACCAGCAGCAAAACATCACATCCCCACAGCTGCCACAGGAATATTCTGGAAGACCACGCTGCTATTTGAGGAGAATAGAAAACCTGCTCTCTCCTTTCATTCCCATGTTGAGTGACATCATTCTGACCTCCAGAACGCTACGAGCCATTTCACAAGACATCAGAGACGGAACGCTAGGCCTTCAGAAGCCGGTTTGGCAGCTATACTAGATTTGTAGCTCTGCTCCGGGTGCCTTCATGGTGAGACACAGACAGATCAAATATAATTGTCATTTCTGACTGATCCCCTCTATCTATGAGAAAAAGAGAGAGATACAGAGAGAGAGAGATACAGAGAGAGAGATGCAGAGAGAGAGAGAGAGAGAGCAAGAGAGAGAGAGAGAATGAGGGAGGGAGGAAGATAGAGAGAGAGACACCGAGAGAGAGAGATACAGAGAGAGCAAGAGAGAGGGAGGGAGGGAGGAAGATAGGGAGAGGGGCAGAGGGAGAGAGAGAGAGAGAGGGGCAGAGGGAGAGAGAGAGAGAGAGAGAGAGAGAGAGAGAGAGAGAGAGAGAGAGAGAGAGAGAGGGGCAGAGGGAGACAGAGACAGAGAGAGAGAGAGAGAGAGAGAGAGAGAGAGAGAGAGAGAGGCAGAGGGAGAGAGAATTACAGTTGGTTAGATTCAAGAAGAGTAACAAATCAAATCAAATTCTAGTAGTCACATGTGCCGAGTACAACAGCTGTAAATCTTACAGTGAAATGCTGACTGACGTGCAGCTTCAAAAAATACAGATAAGAATAAGAGATTAAAGTAACAAGTAATTAAAGAGGAGCAGTAAAAAATAACAATATATACAGAGGGGTGTGGAGGCTATAGACAGGGTATTACGGTACAGAGTCAATGTGGAGGCTATATACAGGGGGTTGCTGGTACAGAGTCATTGTGGAGGCTATATACAGGGTATTACGGTACAGAGTCAATGTGGAGGCTATATACAGGGTATTACGGTACAGAGTCAATGTGCCAGGGCCCCGGTTAGTTGAGGTAGTATGTACATGTAGATAGAGTTAATTGAAGTGACTATGCAAGATTGACAAAGTGGCAGTGGTGTAGAGAGGGGAGGGGAGGGGGGGGGCTTTACAAACAGTCTGGGTAGCCATTTGAATAGATGTTCAGGAGTCTTATGGCTTGGGGGGTAGAAGCTGCTTAGAAGCCTCTTGGACCTAGACGCTCTGGTACCGCTTGCCGTGTGGTAGCAGAGAGAACAGTCTATGACTAGGGTGGCTGGAGTTTTCACAATTTTCAGGACCTTCCTCTGACACCGCCTGGTATAGGTCCTGGATGGCAGGAAGCTTGGCCCCGGTGATGTACTGGGACATTCGCACTACCCTCTGCTCTCGATGGTGCAGCTGTAGAACCTTTTGAGGATTTGAGGACTCATGTCAAATCTTTTCAGTCCCCTGAGCGGGGATAGGCTTTTTCGTGTCCGCTTAACGACTGTCAGGGTGTTCCAAGGAACTTGAAGCTCTCAAATTGTTCCACTGCAGCCCTGTCAATAAAAATGGGGGCATGCTCTGTCCTCTTTTTGTGAATGTTTACCTGTCCAAAGGTCTTACTCACATCAGCTGCGGAGAGTGATCACACAGTCTTCCGGGTACAGCTGGTGCTCTCATGTATGTTTCAGTGTTATTTGCCTCGAAGCAAGCATATTAGTTTAACTCGTTCGGTAGGCTCGTGTCACTGGGCAGCTATCGGTTGTGCTTCCCTTTTTAGTCTGTAATGGTTTGCAGGCCCTGCCACATCCGACGAGCATCAGAGTATGACTCGATCTTACTCCCGTATTGACGCTTTGCCTGTTTGATGGTTCGTCGGAGGGCATAGCGGGATTTCTTATAAGCTTCCGGGTTAGAGTCCCACTCCTTGAAAGCGGCAGCTCCAGCCTTTAGCTCAGTGCGGATGCTGCCTGTAATCCATGGTTTCTGGTTGGGGTATGTACAGAGGGCTAAATACACATAGTAATTATGAGGAGACGTAAACCAGGTGTGCAGGAAAACAAGACAAAACAAATGGATAATGAAAGGTGGAGCGGCGATGGCTAGAAGACCGGTGACGTCGAACGCCGCCCGAACAAGGAGAGGGACCGACTTCGGCGGAGGTCGTGACACCGCCCTCCGGCCTCTCTTTCTCCGCCTCCTCTTCACGCAGGCCACTGGGGTCGGGGCCTGTTCCCGAGGAAGCCGTATATCCTCCGCCTCGGGCTCCTCAGAGTCGCGAAACAAGAAAAAGGACTCTGCCAGTCCGTGGTGAGTAATCGCAGTCCTGATGTCTAGAAGTTATTTTTGGTCATAAGAGACGGTAGCCGCAACATTATGTACAAGAATAGTTCAAAAATAAGTTAAAAACAACGCAGATAAACAAACAAAAATACACAATCGGTTGGGGGCACCGAAGACATCTGCCTTCTGCTCCGGCGCCATTTTAGGTCAGCGGGTTAGAGTTAGAAGGGTAACAGTCAGTGTATTCAGTTAGGCCGCGGTTCTATTCAGTTAGGCCGCGGTTCTATTCAGTTAGGCCGTGGTTCTATTCAGTTAGGCCGTGGTTCTATTCAGTTAGGCCGTGGTTCTATTCAGTTAGGCCGTGGTTCTATTCAGTTAGGCCGTGGTTCTATTCAGTTAGGCCGTGGTTCTATTCAGTTAGGCCGTGGTTCTATTCAGTTAGGTCGCGGTTCTATTCAGTTAGGCCGTGGTTCTATTCAGTTAGCCGCGATACTATTCAGTTAGGCCGTGGTTCTATTCAGTTAGGCCGTGGTTCTATTCAGTTAGGCCGTGGTTCTATTCAGTTAGGCCGCGATACTATTCAGTTAGGCCGGGTTCTATTCAGTTAGGCCGTGGTTCTATTCAGTTAGGCCGTGGTTCTATTCAGTTAGGCCGGGTTCTATTCAGTTAGGCCGTGGTTCTATTCAGTTAGGCCGGGTTCTATTCAGTTAGGCCGTGGTTCTATTCAGTTAGGCCGTGGTTCTATTCAGTTAGGCAGGGGTTCTATTCAGTTAGGCCGGGGTTCTATTCAGTTAGGCAGGGGTTCTATTCAGTTAGGCCGGGGTTCTATTCAGTTAGGCAGGGGTTCTATTCAGTTAGGCCGTGGTTCTAGTAAGTTAGGTTCATGTTGGAACACTAGAGATGATTTAGAAGCCTTTCATCTGTCCTTTCCATTTGAACGTTGTCACTGGTTTCTTGAAAGGCAGAGCTGCCAGGCGGGCTTTTCTTCAATTCATCTACTCACCTACTTTTCCGTCAAGAGGGATATGCATCTTAATAAGCTATTCTATATTCTAGACCTTTGTGTAGAATTATTTTGTGTGGATGACCTGTGCTCCTCAGAGCGTGAAAGGAGTCAAAGTAAGTCTATGTTTAGAAATAGAATGACAAGGGAAATAAAATAAATGACTAAATATATATTATTTATTTTTAGAGAATGACTGTCTTGAAATAGGATCAGGCAATTAGTATGTGCATTAACGAGTGTAATTATCTCTGAGGTAGAAAATGTCATGTATTTCAGATGGAGAAATGACATTGCTAACGACAGCACTTCGCCACGATGGAGAATGAGAAAGGAAAACACGAGTGAAATAATTGATACATAACAATGTCATTTGTTCTCGTCTCATCATTTAGTTAAGCAATAAGAGCCGAGGAGGGTGTGGTATATGGCCAATATACCACGGCAAAGGGCTGTTGTATAACGGCATTCTTCCTCCTCTTCTGAGGAGGAGTAGCGGCGAGAAGGTTCGGAGGACCAATGCGCAGCATGGTAAGTGTCCATAACGTTTATTTTAAGACATAAACTGAGGAGGAGTAGCGAGAAGGATCGGAGGACCAATGCGCAGCGTGGTAAGTGTCCATAACGTTTATTTTAAGACATAAACTGAGGAGGAGTAGCGAGAAGGATCGGAGGACCAATGCGCAGCGTGGTAAGTGTCCATAACGTTTATTTTAAGACATAAACTTAACACTATGAAATACAAAACAATAAACGTGAACGAAAACCGAAACAGTCCCGTGTGGCAACAAACACTCACACAGAAAACAAACACCCACCACTCAACAGTGAAACCCAGGCTACCTCAGTATGATTCTCAATCAGAGGCAACTAACGACACCTGCCTCTGATTGAGAACCATACTAGGCCCGAAACAGAAAACAAACACCCACAACTCAACAGTGAAACCCAGGCGACCTCAGTATGATTCTCAATCAGAGGCAACTAACAACACCTGCCTCTGATTGAGAACCATACTAGGCCCGAAACAGAAGCCAAACATAGAAAAACACACATAGACTGCCCACCCCAACTCACGCCCTGACCATACCAAATAAAGACAAAACAAAGGAAATAAAGGTCAGAACATGACAGCTGTTATTAGGCACGACGCAACGCAGAGCCGTGGTATATTGGCCATATATCACAAATCCCCCGAGGAGCCTTGTTGCTGTTATGAACTGGTTACCAACCTAATTAGACCAGTAAAAATACCTGTTTTGTCATACCAGTGGTATACGGTCTGATATACCGTGGCTTTCAGCCAATCAGCATTCAGGGCTCAAACCACCCAGTTGATAATGTATATTAGTGTTTAATTATCCTAGATTCATCCTGCTTTTCATCATGTGTAGATTCCCTTCCATGTTACTGGTATGTCTAGTTTATTCAACCTGACAAACACTTAACTATTCAGGTTTGCAGCAATAGCATTTAGACTCTAGAGCAGGACTCTCTAACCCTGTTCTTGGAGAGCTACCGTCCTGTAGGTTTTCCCTCCAACCCTAATCTAGCGCACCTGATTCTAATAATCAGCTGGTTGATATATTTAATCAGGTTAGTTACAGCTGGTGTTGGATTGAAAACCTACAGGAGGGTTCCTCCAGGAACATGGTTGGAGTTAAAACCTACAGGAGGGTCTCTCTCCAGGAACAGGGTTGGAGTTAAAACCTACAGGAGGGTCTCTCTCCAGGAACAGGGTTGGAGTTAAAACCTACAGGAGGGTCTCTCTCCAGGAACATGGTTGGAGTTAAAACCTACAGGAGGGTCTCTCTCCAGGAACAGGGTTGGAGTTAAAACCTACAGGAGGGTCTCTCTCCAGGAACATGGTTGGAGTTAAAACCTACAGGAGGGTCTCTCTCCAGGAACAGGGTTGGAGTTAAAACCTACAGGAGGGTATCTGTCCAGGATCAGGGTTGGAGTTAAAACCTACAGGAGGGTTTCTCTCCAGGAACAGGGTTGGAGTTAAAACCTACAGGAGGGTTTCTCTCCAGGAACAGGGTTGGAGTTAAAACCTACAGGACAGCAGCCATCCAGGATCAGGGTTGGAGTTAAAACCTACAGCAGGGTATCTGTCCAGGAACAGGGTTGGAGTTAAAACCTACAGGAGGGTATCTGTCCAGGAACAGGGTTGGAGTTAAAACCTACATGAGGGTTTCTCTCCAGGAACAGGGTTGGAGTTAAAACCTACAGGAGGGTCTCTCCAGGAACAGGGTTGGAGTTAAAACCTACAGCAGAGTATCTGTCCAGGAACAGGGTTGGAGTTAAAACCTTCAGCAGGGTATTTGTCCAGGAACAGGGTTGGAGTTAAAACCTACAGCAGGGTATCTGTCCAGGAACATGGTTGGACAGCCCTGCTGTAGAGTATGTCTGTGTTGGTGGTAGTTTACCTACCCATCTTCTTGTTTTGTCATTTATCAGGTGAAGACTTCAAAAAATGTCTCCCTCGTTTCCTGACAAGCCCTAAATGAAAGTGCATTCTGATCAGGCATTTGTTTGGCCTCTGTGTCAGATTTGGAATCTTCATATGATAACTAATTGCTGATGTCTTCAGCCTTGCGGTTAAATTGTCAACCAGTCTTCACAGGTCACACAATGTTTATCAGTCTTCACAGGTCACACAATGTTTATCAGTCTTCACAGTTCACACAATGTTTATCAGTCTTCACAGTTCACACAATGTTCACCAGTCTTCACAGTTCACACAATGTTTACCAGACTTCACAGTTCACACAATGTTTATCAGTCTTCACAGTTCACACAATGTTTATCAGTCTTCACAGTTCACACAATGTTTATCAGTCTTCACAGTTCACACAATGTTCACCAGTCTTCACAGTTCACACAATGTTTACCAGTCTTCACAGTTCACTGTGGACACACACACACACACAAACACAAACACAAACACACGCACGCACGCACGCACGCACGCACGCACGCACGCACGCACGCACGCACGCACGCACGCACGCACGCACGCACGCACACACACACACACACCCAACATTTCCACCACACCATTCCACCACCACACCATTCCACCACCACACCGTTCCACCACCACACCGTTCCACCACCACACCATTCCACCACCACACCATTCCACCACCACACCGTTCCACCACCACACCGTTCCACCACCACACCGTTCCACCACCACACCATTCCACTACCACACCGTTCCACCACCACACCGTTCCACCACCACACCGTTCCACCACCACACCGTTCCACCACCACACCATTCCACTACCACACCGTTCCACCACCACACCGTTCCACCACCACCGTTCCACCACCACACCATTCCACCACCACCACCGTTACACCACCACCACCGTTCCACCACCACCGTTCTACCACCACCACCGTTCCACCACAACACCGTTCTACCACCACACCGTTCCACTACCACACCGTTCCACCACCACCACCGTTCCACCACCACCGTTCCACCACCACCGTTCCACCACCACACCGTTCCACCACCACACCGTTCCACCACCACCACCGTTCCACCACCACCGTTCCACCACCACACCGTTCCACCACCACACCGTTCCACCACCACACCGTTCCACCACCACACCGTTCCACCACCACCGTTCCACCACCACACCGTTCCACCACCACACCGTTCCACCACCACACCGTTCCACCACCACCACCGTTCCACCACCACACCGTTCCACCACCACACCGTTCCACCACACCGTTCCACCACCACACCGTTCCACCACCACACCGTTCCACCACCACCGTTCCACCACCACACCGTTCCACCACCACCACCGTTCCACCACCACACCGTTCCACCACCACACCGTTCCACCACCACCACCGTTCCACCACCACCGTTCCACCACCACACCGTTCCACCACCACACCGTTCCACCACCACCGTTCCACCACCACACGTTCCACCACCACCGTTCCACCACCACACCGTTCCACCACCACACCGTTCCACCACCACACCGTTCCACCACCACACCGTTCCACCACCACACCGTTCCACCACCACCACCGTTCCACCACCACACTGTTCCACCACCACACCGTTCCACCACCACACCGTTCCACCACCACCGTTCCACCACCACACCGTTCCACCACCACCGTTCCACCACCACACCGTTCCACCACCACACCATTCCACCACCACACCATTCCACCACCACCGTTCCACCACCACACCGTTCTACCACCACACCGTTCCACTACCACACCGTTCCACCACAACACCATTCCACCACCACACCATTCCACCACCACACCGTTCCACTACCACACCGTTCCACCACAACACCGTTCCACCACCACACCGTTCCACCACCACCGTTCCACCACCACACCGTTCCACCACCACACCGTTCCACCACCACACCGTTCCACCACCACCGTTCCACCACCACACCGTTCCACCACCACACCATTCCACCACCACACCATTCCACCACCACCGTTCCACCACCACACCGTTCTACCACCACACCGTTCCACTACCACACCGTTCCACCACAACACCGTTCCACCACCACACCATTCCACCACCACCACCGTTCTACCACCACACCATTCCACCACCACCACCGTTCCACCACAACACCGTTCCACCACCACACCATTCCACCACCACCACCGTTCCACCACCACACCATTCCACCACCACACCATTCCACCACCACACCGTTCCACCACCACACCATTCCACCACCACACCATTCCACCACCACACCGTTCCACCAACACACCATACCACCACCACACCATTCCACCACCACACCATTCCACCACCACACCGTTCCACCACCACCGTTCCACCACCACACCGTTCCACCACCACACCATTCCACCACCACACCGTTCCACCACCACACCATTCCACCACCACACCGTTCCACCACCACACCGTTCCACCACCACACCATTCCACCACCACACCGTTCCACCACCACACCATTCCACCACCACACCGTTCCACCACCACACCGTTCCACCACCACACCATTCCACCACCACCACCGTTCCACCACCACACCGTTCTACCACCACACCGCTCCACCACCACACGTTCTACCACCACACCGTTCCACCACCACACGTTCCACCACCACACCGTTCCACCACCACACGTTCTACCACCACCGTTCCACCACCACACCGTTCCACCACAACACCGTTCCACCACCACACCGTTCCACCACCACCGTTCCACCACCACACCGTTCCACTACCACACCATTCCACCACCACCACCGTTCTACCACCACACCATTCCACCACCACACCGTTCCACCACCACCGTTCCACCACCACACCATTCCACCACCACACCATTCCACCACCACACTGTTCCACCAACACACCATTCCACCACCACATCATTCCACCACCACACCATTCCACCACCACACCGTTCCACCACCACACCGTTCCACCACCACCGTTCCACCACCACACCGTTCCACCAACACACCATTCCACCACCACACCATTCCACCACCACACCATTCCACCACCACACCATTCCACCACCACACCGTTCCACCACCACACCATTCCACCACCACACCGTTCCACCACCACCGTTCCACCACCACACCGTTCCACCACCACACCGTTCCACCACCACACCGTTCCACCACCACACCGTTCCACCACCACACCATTCCACCACCACCACCGTTCCACCACCACACCGTTCTACCACCACACCGTTCCACCACCACACCGTTCCACCACCCACCGTTCCACCACCACACCGTTCCACCACAACACCGTTCCACCACCACACCGTTCTACCACCACACCGTTCCACCACCACACCGTTCCACCACAACACCGTTCCACCACCACACCGTTCCACTACCACACCGTTCCACCACCACCGTTCCACCACCACACCGTTCCACCACAACACCGTTCCACCACCACACCGTTCCACCACCACACCGTTCCACCACCACACCGTTCCACTACCACACCGTTCCACCACCGTTCCACCACCACACCGTTCCACCACAACACCGTTCCACCACCACACCGTTCCACCACCACCGTTCCACCACCACACCGTTCCACTACCACACCGTTCCACCACCACCACCGTTCTACCACCACACCATTCCACCACCACACCGTTCCACCACCACACCGTTCCACCACCACCGTTCCACCACCACACCGTTCCACCACCACCGTTCTACCACCACACCATTCCACCACCACACCGTTCCACCACCACACCGTTCCACCACCACACCGTTCCACCACCACCGTTCCACCACCACACCGTTCCACCACCACACCGTTCCACCACCACACCGTTCCACCACAACACCGTTCCACCACCACACCGTTCTACCACCACACCGTTCCACCACCACACGTTCCACCACAACACCGTTCCACCACCACACCGTTCCACTACCACACCGTTCCACCACCACACCGTTCCACCACCACACCGTTCCACCACAACACCGTTCCACCACCACACCGTTCCACCACCACACCGTTCCACCACCACACCGTTCCACTACCACACGTTCCACCACCGTTCCACCACCACACCGTTCCACCACAACACCGTTCCACCACCACACCGTTCCACCACCACCGTTCCACCACCACACCGTTCCACTACCACACCGTTCCACCACCACCACCGTTCTACCACCACACCATTCCACCACCACACCGTTCCACCACCACACCGTTCCACCACCACCGTTCCACCACCACACCGTTCCACCACCACCGTTCTACCACCACACCATTCCACCACCACACCGTTCCACCACCACACCGTTCCACCACCACACCGTTCCACCACCACCGTTCCACCACCACACCGTTCCACCACCACACCGTTCCACCACCACCACCGTTCCACCACCACACCGTTCCACCACCCACCGTTCCACCACCACACCGTTCCACCACCACCACCGTTCCACCACCACCGTTCCACCACCACACCGTTCCACCACCACCGTTCCACCACCACCCCGTTCCCCCCCCACCGTTCCACCACCACACCGTTCCACCACCACCATTCCACCACCACACCATTCCACCACCACCGTTCCACCACCACACCGTTCCACCACCACACCGTTCCACCACCACACCGTTCCACCACCACCATTCCACCACCACCACCGTTCCACCACCACACCGTTCTACCACCACACCGTTCCACCACCACACCGTTCCACCACCACACCGTTCCACCACCACACCGTTCCACCACAACACCGTTCCACCACCACACCGTTCTACCACCACACCGTTCCACCACCACACCGTTCCACCACAACACCGTTCCACCACCACACGTTCCACTACCACACCGTTCCACCACCACACCGTTCCACCACCACACCGTTCCACCACAACACCGTTCCACCACCACCGTTCCACCACCACACCGTTCCACCACCACACCGTTCCACTACCACACCGTTCCACCACCGTTCCACCACCACACCGTTCCACCACAACACCGTTCCACCACCACACCGTTCCACCACCACCGTTCCACCACCACACCGTTCCACTACCACACCGTTCCACCACCACCACCGTTCTACCACCACACCATTCCACCACCACACCGTTCCACCACCACACCGTTCCACCACCACCGTTCCACCACCACACCGTTCCACCACCACCGTTCTACCACCACACCATTCCACCACCACACCGTTCCACCACCACACCGTTCCACCACCACACCGTTCCACCACCACCGTTCCACCACCACACCGTTCCACCACCACACCGTTCCACCACCACACCGTTCCACCACAACACCGTTCCACCACCACACCGTTCTACCACCACACCGTTCCACCACCACACGTTCCACCACCACACCGTTCCACTACCACACCGTTCCACCACCACACCGTTCCACCACCACACGTTCCACCACAACACCGTTCCACCACCACACCGTTCCACCACCACCGTTCCACCACCACACCGTTCCACTACCACACCGTTCCACCACCGTTCCACCACCACACGTTCCACCACAACACCGTTCCACCACCACACCGTTCCACCACCACCGTTCCACCACCACACCGTTCCACTACCACACCGTTCCACCACCACCACCGTTCTACCACCACACCATTCCACCACCACACGTTCCACCACCACACCGTTCCACCACCACCGTTCCACCACCACACCGTTCCACCACCACGTTCTACCACCACACCATTCCACCACCACACCGTTCCACCACCACACCGTTCCACCACCACACCGTTCCACCACCACCGTTCCACCACCACACCGTTCCACCACCACACCGTTCCACCACCACCACCGTTCCACTACCACACCGTTCCACCACCACACCGTTCCACCACCACACGTTCCACCACCACCACCGTTCCACCACCACCGTTCCACCACCACACCGTTCCACCACCACCGTTCCACCACCACACCGTTCCACCACCACCGTTCCACCACCACCGTTCCACCACCACACCATTCCACCACCACACCATTCCACCACCACCGTTCCACCACCACACCGTTCCACCACCACACCATTCCACCACCACACCATTCCACCACCACACCGTTCCACCACCACCGTTCCACCACCACACCGTTCCACCACCACCGTTCCACCACCACACGTTCCACCACAACACGTTCCACCACCACACCGTTCCACCACCACACCATTCCACCACCACACCATTCCACCACCACCGTTCCACCACCACACCGTTCCACCACCACACCGTTCCACCACCACCGTTCCACCACCACACCGTTCCACCAACACGTTCCACCACCCACCGTTCCACCACCACCGTTCCACCACCACACCTTTCCACCACCACACGTTCCACCACCACCACCGTTCCACCACCACCGTTCACCACCACACCGTTCCACCAACACCGTTCCACCACCACACCGTTCCACCACCACCGTTCCACCACCACACCGTTCCACCACCACACCATTCCACCACCACACCATTCCACCACCACCGTTCCACCACCACACGTTCCACCACCACACCATTCCACCACCACACCGTTCCACCACCACACCGTTCCACCACCACCGTTCCACCACCACACGTTCCACCACCACTGTTCCACCACCACACCGTTCCACCACCACACCATTCCACCACCACACCATTCCACCACCACCGTTCCACCACCACACCGTTCCACCACCACACCATTCCACCACCACACCATTCCACCACCACACCGTTCCACCACAACACCGTTCCACCACCACACCGTTCCACCACCACACCGTTCCACCACCACACCGTTCCACCACCACACCATTCCACCACCACACCGTTCCACCAACACACCATTCCACCACCACACCATTCCACCACCACACCATTCCACCACCACACCATTCCACCACCACACCGTTCCACCACCACCGTTCCACCACCACACCGTTCCACCAACACACCGTTCCACCACGTTCCACCACCACACCGTTCCACCACCACACCATTCCACCACCACACCATTCCACCACCACACCATTCCACCACCACACCATTCCACCACCACACCATTCCACCACCACACCGTTCCACCACCACCACCGTTCCACCACCACACCGTTCCACCACCACACCGTTCCACCTCCACACCGTTCCACCACCACCTTTCCACCACCACACCAGTCCACCACCACCACCGTTCCACCACCACACCGTTCCACCACCACACCGTTCCACCACCACACCGTTCCACCACCACACCGTTCCACCACCACCACCGTTCCACCACCACCACCGTTCCACCACCACACCATTCCACCACCACACCGTTCTACCACCACCACGTTCCACCACCACACCGTTCCACCACCACCACCGTTCCACCACCACACCGTTCCACCACCACCACCGTTCCACCACCACACCGTTCCACCACCACACCGTTCTACCACCACACCGTTCCACCACCACACCATTCCACCACCACCACCATTCCACCACCACACCATTCCACCACCACACCGTTCCACCACCACCGTTCCACCACCACACCGTTCCACCACCACACCGTTCCACCACCACACCGTTCCACCACCACCACCGTTCCACCACCACACCGTTCCACCACCACACCGTTCCACCACCACCACCGTTCCACCACCACCGTTCCACCACCACACCGTTCCACCACCACCGTTCCACCACCACCACCGTTCCACCACCACCACCGTTCCACCACCACACCATTCCACCACCACACCGTTCCACCACCACACCGTTCCACCACCACCACCGTTCCACCACTACACCGTTCCACCACCACACCGTTCCACCACCACACCGTTCCACCACCACCACCGTTCCACCACCACCACCGTTGCACCACCACACCGTTCCACCACCACCACCGTTGCACCACCACACCGTTCCACCACCACCACTGTTCCACCACCGTTGCACCACCACACTGTTCCACCACCACCACCGTTCCACCACCGTTGCACCACCACTGTTCCACCACCGTTCCACCACCACCACCGTTGCACCACCACACCGTTCCACCACACCGTTCCACCACCACTGTTTCACCACCGTTCCACCACCACCACCGTTCCACCACCACTGTTCCACCACCGTTCCACCACCACACCGTTCCACACCACCACCACCGTTCCACCACCACACCGTTCCACCACCACCACCACCGTTCCACCACACCGTTCCACCACCGTTCCACCACCACACCGTTCCACCACCACACCGTTCCACCACCACACCGTTCCACCACCGTTCCACCACCACACCGTTCCACCACCACACCGTTCCACTACCACACCGTCACCACACCGTTCCACCACACCGTTCCACCACCGTTCCACTACCACACTGTTCCACCACACCGTTCCACCACCACACGTTCCACTACCACACCGTTCCACCACACCGTTCCACCACCACCGTTCCACCACACTGTTCCACCACCACACCGTTCCACCACCACACGTTCCACCACCACCGTTCCACCACCACACGTTCCACCACCACCGTTCCACTACCACACCGTTCCACCACCGTTCCACCACACCGTTCCACCACACCGTTCCACCACACCGTTCACCACCACCATTCCACTACCACACCGTCCACCACCGTTCCACCACCACACCGTTGCACCACCACACCGTTCCTCTACCACACCGTTCCACCACCACCGTTCCACCACCATCGTTCCACCACCACACCGTTCCACCACCACACCGTTCCACCACACCGTTCCACCACACGTTCCACCACCACACCGTTCCACCACCACCGTTCCTCCACCGTTCCACCACCACCACCGTTCCACCACCACACCGTTCCACCACCACACCGTTCCACCACCACACCGTTCCACCACCACCGTTCCTCCACCGTTCCACCACCACACCGTTCCACCACCACACCGTTCCACCACCACACCGTTCCACCACACGTTCCACCAGCACCACGTTCACCACCACCGTTCCACCACCACCGTTCCACCACCACCGTTCCACCACCACACGTTCCACCACCACCGTTCCTCCACCGTTCCACCACCACGTTCCACCACCACACGTTCCACCACCACCGTTCCACCACACCGTTCCACCACCACACCGTTCCACCACCACACCGTTCCACCACCACACCGTTCCACCACCACCGTTCCACCACCACACCGTTCCACCACCACACCGTTCCACCACCACACCGTTCCACCACCACACCGTTCCACCACCACCGTTCCACCACCACACCGTTCCACCACCACCGTTCCACCACCACACCGTTCCACCACCACCACCGTTGCACCACCACACCGTTCCACTACCACACCGTTCCACCACACCATTCCACCACCACCGTTCCACCACCACACAGTTCCACCACCACCATTCCACCACCGTTCCACCACCACCACCACCACCGTTCCACCACCACAACGTTCCACTACCACACCGTTCCACCACCACACCGTTCCACCACCACCACTGTTCCACCACCACAACGTTCCACCACCACCACCGTTCCACCACCACACCGTTCCACCACCACCACCGCTCCAACACCACAACGTTTTCCACTACCACACGTTCCACTACCACACCGTTCCACCACCACAGTTCCACCACCGTTCCACCACACCGTTCCACCACCACACCGTTCCACCACCACCATTCCACCACCGTTCCACCACCACACCGTTCCACCACCACACCGTTCCTCCACCGTTCCACCACCACACCGTTCCACAACCACCACCGTTCCACCACCACACCGTTCCACCACCACCACCACCGTTCCACCACCACACCGTTCCACTACCACAGTTCCACCACCGTTCCACCACACCGTTCCACCACACCGTTCCACTACCACACGTTCCACCACCACAGTTCCACCACTGTTCCACCACACCGTTCCACTACCACCGTTCCACTACCACCGTTCCACCACCACACCGTTCCACTACCACACCGTTCCACCACCACCGTTCCACCACCGTTCCACCACACCGCTCCACCACACGTTCACCACCACCGTTCCACCACCACCACCGTTCCACCACCACACCGTTCCACCACCACCACTGTTCCACCACCACACCGTTCCACCACCACACCGTTCCACCACCGTTCCACCACCACACCGTTCAACCACCACCGTTCCACCACCACCGTTCCACCACCACACCGTTCCACTACCACACCGTTCCACTACCACACCGTTCCACCACCACCGTTCCACCACACCGCTCCACCACACCGTTCCACCACCACCGTTCCACCACCACACGTTCCACCACCACCGTTCCACCACCACACCGTTCCACCACCACCACTGTTCCACCACCACACCGTTCCACCACCACACCGTTCCACCACCGTTCCACTACCACACCGTTCAACCACCACCGTTCCACCACCACTGTTCCACCACCACCGTTCCACTACCACACCGTTCCACTACCACACCGTTCCACCACCACCGTTCCACCACACCGTTCCACCACACCATTCCACCACACCGTTCCACCACCACCGTTCCACTACCACCGTTCCACCACCACCGTTCCACCACCACCGTTCCACCACCGTTCCACACCTTTCCACCACCACACCGTTCCACCACCACACCGTTCCACAACCACACCGTTCCACCACCACCACCATTCCACCACCACACCATTCCACCACCACCATTCCACCACCACACCATTCCACCACCACCGTTCCACCACCACACCGTTCCACCACCACACCGTTCCACTACCACACCATTCCACTACCACACCATTCCACCACCACCGTTCCACCACCACACCGTTCCACCACCACACCGTTCCACCACCACACCATTCCACCACCACACCGTTCCACCACCACCACCGTTCCACCACCACACCGTTCCACCACCGTTCCACCACCACCGTTCCACCACCACCACCGTTCCACCATCACACCGTTCCACCACCGTTCCACCACCACACCGTTCCACCACCGTTCCACCACCACCACCATTGCACCACCACACCGTTCCACTACCACACCGTTCCACCACACCGTTCCACCACCACACCGTTCCACCACCACCACCGTTGCACCACCACACCGTTCCACTACCACACCGTTCCACCACCACCACCATTGCACCACCACACCGTTCCACTACCACCGTTCCACCACACCGTTCCACCACCACACCGTTCCACCACCACCACCGTTGCACCATCACACCGTTCCACCACCGTTCCACCACCACACCGTTCCACCACACCGTTCCACCACCACACGTTCCACCACCACCACCGTTGCACCACCACACCGTTCCACCACACGTTCCACCACCACCACCGTTCCACCGTTCCACCACCACCACCGTTCCACCACCACACCGTACCACCACACCGTTCCACCACCACACCGTTCCACCACACCGTTCCACCACCACTGTTTCACCACCGTTCCACCACCACCACCGTTCCACCACCACTGTTCCACCACCGTTGCACCACCACACCGTTCCACCACCACTGTTTCACCACCGTTCCACCACCACCACCGTTCCACCACCACCGTTCCACCACCGTTCCCCACCACACCGTTCCACCACACCGTTCCACCACCGTTCCACCACACGTTCCACCACCACCGTTCCACCACCACACCGTTCCACCACCGCTCCACCACCACACCGTTCCACCACCACACGTTCCACTACCACACCGTTCCACCACCACCGTTCCACCACCACCGTTCCACTCACCACACCGTTCCACCACCATTCCACCACCACACCGTTTCCACTACCACACCGTTCCACCACCACCGTTCCACCACCACCGTTCCACCACCACCGTTCCACCACCACACCATTCCACTACCACACCATTCCACTACCACACCGTTCCACCACCACCGTTCCACCACCGTTCCACCACACCGTTCCACCACCACCGTTCCACCACCGTTTCACCACCACCACACCATTCCACCACACCGTTCCACCACCACCGTTCCACCACCACCACCGTTCCACCACCACCGTTCCACCACCACACCGTTCCACCACCACACCGTTCCACTACCACACCGTTCCACCACCGTTCCACCACACGTTCCACCACCACCGTTCCACCACCGTTCCACCACCACACCGTTCCACCACCATTCCACCACCACACCGTTCCACCACCACACCGTTCCACCACCACCGTTCCACCACCACACCGTTCCACCAACACACCATTCCACCACCACACCATTCCACCACCACACCGTTCCACCCAACACACCATACCACCACCACACCATTCCACCACCACACCATTCCACCACCACACCGTTCCACCACCACCGTTCCACCACCACACCGTTCCACCACCACACCATTCCACCACCACACCGTTCCACCACCACACCATTCCACCACCACACCGTTCCACCACCACACCGTTCCACCACCACACCATTCCACCACCACACGTTCCACCACCACACCATTCCACCACCACACCGTTCCACCACCACACCGTTCCACCACCACACCATTCCACCACCACCACCGTTCCACCACCACACCGTTCTACCACCACACCGCTCCACCACCACCGTTCTACCACCACCGTTCCACCACCACACCGTTCCACCACCACACCGTTCCACCACCACACCGTTCTACCACCACCGTTCCACCACCACACCGTTCCACCACAACACCGTTCCACCACCACACGTTCCACCACCACCGTTCCACCACCACACCGTTCCACTACCACACCGTTCCACCACCACCACCGTTCTACCACCACACCATTCCACCACCACACCGTTCCACCACCACCGTTCCACCACCACACCATTCCACCACCACACCATTCCACCACCACACTGTTCCACCAACACACCATTCCACCACCACATCATTCCACCACCACACCATTCCACCACCACACCGTTCCACCACCACACCGTTCCACCACCACCGTTCCACCACCACACTGTTCCACCAACACACCATTCCACCACCACACCATTCCACCACCACCATTCCACCACCACACCATTCCACCACCACACCGTTCCACCACCACACCATTCCACCACCACACCGTTCCACCACCACCGTTCCACCACCACACCATTCCACCACCACACCGTTCCACCACCACACCGTTCCACCACCACACCGTTCCACCACCACCACACATTCCACCACCACCACCGTTCCACCACCACACCGTTCTACCACCACACCGTTCCACCACCACACCGTTCCACCACCACACCGTTCCACCACCACACCGTTCCACCACAACACCGTTCCACCACCACACCGTTCTACCACCACACCGTTCCACCACCACACCGTTCCACCACAACACCGTTCCACCACCACACCGTTCCACCACCACTGTTCCACCACCACACGTTCCACTACCACACCGTTCCACCACCACACCGTTCCACCACCACACCGTTCCACCACAACACCGTTCCACCACCACACCGTTCCACCACCACACGTTCCACCACCACACCGTTCCACTACCACACCGTTCCACCACCGTTCCACCACCACACCGTTCCACCACAACACCGTTCCACCACCACACCGTTCCACCACCACCGTTCCACCACCACACCGTTCCACTACCACACCGTTCCACCACCACCACCGTTCTACCACCACACCGTTCCACCACCACACCGTTCCACCCCCACACCGTTCCACCACCACCGTTCCACCACCACACCGTTCCACCACCACCGTTCTACCACCACACCATTCCACCACCACACCGTTCCACCACCACACCGTTCCACCACCACACCGTTCCACCACCACCGTTCCACCACCACACCGTTCCACCACCACACCGTTCCACCACCACCACCGTTCCACCACCACACCGTTCCACCACCACACCGTTCCACCACCACACCGTTCCACCACCACCACCGTTCCACCACCACCGTTCCACCACACCGTTCCACCACCACCGTTCCACCACCACACCGTTCCACCACCACCGTTCCACCACCACACCGTTCCACCACCACACCATTCCACCACCACACCATTCCACCACCACCGTTCCACCACCACACCGTTCCACCACCACACCATTCCACCACCACACCATTCCACCACCACACCGTTCCACCACCACCGTTCCACCACCACACCGTTCCACCACCACCGTTCCACCACCACACCGTTCCACCACAACACCGTTCCACCACCACACCGTTCCACCACCACACCATTCCACCACCACACCATTCCACCACCACCGTTCCACCACCACACCGTTCCACCACCACCGTTCCACCACCACACCGTTCCACCACCACACCGTTCCACCAACACCGTTCCACCACCACACCGTTCCACCACCACCGTTCCACCACCACACCTTTCCACCACCACCACCGTTCCACACCACCGTTCCACCACCACACGTTCCACCACCACCGTTCCACCACCACACCGTTCCACCACCACCGTTCCACCACCACACCGTTCCACCACCACACCATTCCACCACCACACCATTCCACCACCACCGTTCCACCACCACACCGTTCCACCACCACACCGTTCCACCACCACACCGTTCCACCACCACACCGTTCCACCACCACCGTTCCACCACCACACCGTTCCACCACCACCGTTCCACCACCACACCGTTCCACCACCACACCATTCCACCACCACACCATTCCACCACCACCGTTCCACCACCACACCGTTCCACCACCACACCATTCCACCACCACACCGTTCCACCACAACACCGTTCCACCACCACACCGTTCCACCACCACACCGTTCCACCACCACACCGTTCCACCACCACCATTCCACCACCACACCGTTCCACCAACACACCATTCCACCACCACACCATTCCACCACCACCATTCCACCACCACACCATTCCACCACCACACCGTTCCACCACCACCGTTCCACCACCACACCGTTCCACCAACACACCGTTCCACCACCGTTCCACCACCACACCGTTCCACCACCACACCATTCCACCACCACACCATTCCACCACCACACCATTCCACCACCACACCGTTCCACCACCACACCATTCCACCACCACACCGTTCCACCACCACCATTCCACCACCACACCGTTCCACCACCACACCGTTCCACCACCACACCGTTCCACCACCACCGTTCCACCACCACACCATTCCACCACCACCACCGTTCCACCACCACACCGTTCTACCACCACACCGTTCCACCACCACACCGTTCCACCACCACACCGTTCCACCACCACCACCGTTCCACCACCACCACCGTTCCACCACCACACCATTCCACCACCCACCGTTCTACCACCCACCGTTCCACCACCACACCGTTCCACCACCACCACCGTTCCACCACCACACCGTTCCACCACCACCACCGTTCCACCACCACACCGTTCCACCACCACACCGTTCTACCACCACACCGTTCCACCACCACACCATTCCACCACCACCACCATTCCACCACCACACCATTCCACCACCACACCGTTCCACCACCACCGTTCCACCACCACACCGTTCCACCACCACACCGTTCCACCACCACACCGTTCCACCACCACACCGTTCCACCACCACACCGTTCCACCACCACACCGTTCCACCACCACCACCGTTCCACCACCACCGTTCCACCACCACACCGTTCCACCACCACCGTTCCACCACCACCACCGTTCCACCACCACCACCGTTCCACCACCACACCATTCCACCACCACACCGTTCCACCACCACACCGTTCCACCACCACCACCGTTCCACCACCACACCGTTCCACCACCACACCGTTCCACCCCCACACCGTTCCACCACCACCACCGTTCCACCACCACCACCGTTGCACCACCACACCGTTCCACCACCACCACCGTTGCACCACCACACCGTTCCACCACCACCACCGTTCCACCACCGTTGCACCACCACACCGTTCCACCACCACCACCGTTCCACCACCGTTGCACCACCACACCGTTCCACCACCGTTCCACCACCACCACCGTTGCACCACCACACCGTTCCACCACACCGTTCCACCACCACTGTTTCACCACCGTTCCACCACCACCACCGTTCCACCACCACTGTTCCACCACCGTTCCACCACCACACCGTTCCACCACCACCACCACCGTTCCACCACCACACCGTTCCACCACCACCACCACCGTTCCACCACACGTTCCACCACCGTTCCACCACCACACCGTTCCACCACCACACCGTTCCACCACCACACCGTTCCACCACCGTTCCACCACCCACCGTTCCACCACCACACCGTTCCACTACCACACCGTTCCACCACACCGTTCCACCACACGTTCCACCACCGTTCCACTACCACACCGTTCCACCACCACACCGTTCCACCACCACACCGTTCCACTACCACACCGTTCCACCACACCGTTCCACCACCACCGTTCCACCACACCGTTCCACCACACCGTTCCACCACCACACCGTTCCACCACCACCGTTCCACCACCACACCGTTCCACCACCACACCGTTCCACTACCACACCGTTCCACCACCGTTCCACCCACCGTTCCACCACACGTTCCACCACACCGTTCCACCACCACCATTCCACCACCACACCGTTCCACCACCGTTCCACCACCACACCGTTGCACCACCACACCGTTCCTCTACCACACCGTTCCACCACCACCGTTCCACCACCATCGTTCCACCACCACACCGTTCCACCACCACACCGTTCCACCACACGTTCCACCACACCGTTCCACCACCACACCGTTCCACCACCACCGTTCCTCCACCGTTCCACCACCACCACCGTTCCACCACCACACCGTTCCACCACCACACCGTTCCACCACCACACACCGTTCCACCACCACCGTTCCTCCACCGTTCCACCACCCACCGTTCCACCACCACACCGTTCCACCACCACACCGTTCCACCACACCGTTCCACCAGCACCACCGTTCCACCACCACCGTTCCACCACCACCGTTCCACCACCACCGTTCCACCACCACACCGTTCCACCACCACCGTTCCTCCACCGTTCCACCACCACACCGTTCCACCACCACACCGTTCCACCACCACACCGTTCCACCACACCGTTCCACCACCACACCGTTCCACCACCACACCGTTCCACCACCACACCGTTCCACCACCACACCGTTCCACCACCACCGTTCCACCACCACACCGTTCCACCACCACACCGTTCCACCACCACCGTTCCACCACCACACCGTTCCACCACCACCGTTCCACCACCACACCGTTCCACCACCACCGTTCCACCACCACACCGTTCCACCACCACCACCGTTGCACCACCACACCGTTCCACTACCACACCGTTCCACCACACCATTCCACCACCACCGTTCCACCACCACACAGTTCCACCACCACCATTCCACCACCGTTCCACCACCACACCACCACCACCGTTCCACCACCACAACGTTCCACTACCACACCGTTCCACCACCACACCGTTCCACCACCACCACCGTTCCACCACCACAACGTTCCACCACCACCACCGTTCCACCACCACACCGTTCCACCACCACCACCGTTCCAACACCACAACGTTCCACTACCACACCGTTCCACTACCACACCGTTCCACCACCACAGTTCCACCACCGTTCCACCACACCGTTCCACCACCACACCGTTCCACCACCACCATTCCACCACCGTTCCACCACCCACCGTTCCACCACCACACCGTTCCTCCACCGTTCCACCACCACACCGTTCCACAACCACCACCGTTCCACCACCACACCGTTCCACCACCACCACCACCGTTCCACCACCACACCGTTCCACTACCACAGTTCCACCACCGTTCCACCCACCGTTCCACCACACCGTTCCACTACCACACCGTTCCACCACCACAGTTCCACCACCGTTCCACCACACCGTTCCACTACCACACCGTTCCACTACCACACCGTTCCACCACCACACCGTTCCACTACCACACCGTTCCACCACCACGTTCCACCACGTTCCACCACACCGCTCCACCACACCGTTCCACCACCACCGTTCCACCACCACCACCGTTCCACCACCACACCGTTCCACCACCACCACTGTTCCACCACCACACCGTTCCACCACCACACCGTTCCACCACCGTTCCACCACCACACCGTTCAACCACCACCGTTCCACCACCACCGTTCCACCACCACACGTTCCACTACCACACCGTTCCACTACCACACTGTTCCACCACCACCGTTCCACCACCGTTCCACCACACCGCTCCACCACACCGTTCCACCACCACCGTTCCACCACCACACCGTTCCACCACCACCGTTCCACCACCACACCGTTCCACCACCACCACTGTTCCACCACCACACCGTTCCACCACCACACCGTTCCACCACCGTTCCACTACCACACCGTTCAACCACCACCGTTCCACCACCACCGTTCCACCACCACACGTTCCACTACCACACCGTTCCACTACCACACGTTCCACCACCACCGTTCCACCACACCGTTCCACCACACCATTCCACCACACCGTTCCACCACCACCGTTCCACTACCACCGTTCCACCACCACCGTTCCACCACCACCGTTCCACCACCGTTCCACACCTTTCCACCACCACACCGTTCCACCACCACACCGTTCCACAACCACACCGTTCCACCACCACCACCATTCCACCACCACACCATTCCACCACCACCATTCCACCACCACACCATTCCACCACCACCGTTCCACCACCACACCGTTCCACCACCACACCGTTCCACTACCACACCATTCCACTACCACACCATTCCACCACCACCGTTCCACCACCACACCGTTCCACCACCACACCGTTCCACTACCACACCATTCCACCACCACACCGTTCCACCACCACCACCGTTCCACCACCACACCGTTCCACCACCGTTCCACCACCACCGTTCCACCACCACCACCGTTCCACCATCACACCGTTCCACCACCGTTCCACCACCACACCGTTCCACCACCGTTCCACCACCACCACCATTGCACCACCACACCGTTCCACTACCACACCGTTCCACCACACCGTTCCACCACCACACCGTTCCACCACCACCACCGTTGCACCACCACACCGTTCCACTACCACACCGTTCCACCACCACCACCATTGCACCACCACACCGTTCCACTACCACACCGTTCCACCACACCGTTCCACCACCACACCGTTCCACCACCACCACCGTTGCACCATCACACCGTTCCACCACCGTTCCACCACCACACCGTTCCACCACACCGTTCCACCACCACACCGTTCCACCACCACCACCGTTGCACCACCACACCGTTCCACCCACCGTTCCACCACCACCACCGTTCCACCGTTCCACCACCACCACCGTTCCACCACCACACCGTACCACCACACCGTTCCACCACCACACCGTTCCACCACACCGTTCCACCACCACTGTTTCACCACCGTTCCACCACCACCACCGTTCCACCACCACTGTTCCACCACCGTTGCACCACCACACCGTTCCACCACCACTGTTTCACCACCGTTCCACCACCACCACCGTTCCACCACCACACCGTTCCACCACCGTTCCCACCACACCGTTCCACCACACCGTTCCACCACCGTTCCCCCACCACACCGTTCCACCACCACACCGTTCCACCACCACACCGTTCCACCACCGTTCCACCACCACACCGTTCCACCACCACACCGTTCCACTACCACACCGTTCCACCACCACCGTTCCACCACCACCGTTCCACCACCACACCGTTCCACCACCATTCCACCACCACACCGTTCCACTACCACACCGTTCCACCACCACCGTTCCACCACCACCGTTCCACCACCACCGTTCCACCACCACACCATTCCACTACCACACCATTCCACTACCACACGTTCCACCACCACCGTTCCACCACCGTTCCACCACACGTTCCACCACCACCGTTCCACCACACCGTTCCACCACCACCACACCATTCCACCACACGTTCCACCACCACCGTTCCACCACCACGTTCCACCACCACCGTTCCACCACCACACCGTTCCACCACCACCGTTCCACTACCACACCGTTCCACCACCGTTCCACCACACCGTTCCACACACCGTTCCACCACCGTTCCACCACCACACCGTTCCACCACCGTTCCACCAACACACCGTTCCACCACCACCGTTCCACCACCACCATTCCACCACCACACCGTTCCACCACCACGTTCCACTACCACCGTTCCACCACCACACGTTCCACCACCGTTCCACCACTACACCGTTCCACCACCACCACCATTCCACTACCACACCGTTCCACCACCACACCGTTCCACCACCACACCGTTCCACCACCACCGTTCCACCACCACACCATTCCACCACCACACGTTCCACCACCGTTCCACCACTACACCGTTCCACCACCACCACCATTCCACTACCACACCGTTCCACTACCACACGTTCCACCACCACACCGTTCCACCACCACACCGTTCCACCACCACACGTTCCACCACCACCGTTCCACCACCGTTCCACCACCACCGTTCCACCACACTGTTCCACCACCACCGTTCCACCACCACCACACCGTTCCACCACCGTTCCACCACCACGTTCCACCACCACCGTTCCACCACCACACCGTTCCACCACCACACCGTTCCACCACCACACCGTTCCACCACCGTTCCACCACCACCGTTCCACCACCACCGTTCCACCACACCGTTCCACCACACCGTTCCACCACCACCGTTCCACTACCATTCCACCACTGTTCCACTACCACACTGTTCCACCACCTTTCCACCACCACACCGTTCCACCACCACACCGTTCCATCACCACACCGTTCCACCACCATTCCACCACCACACCGTTCCACCACCACCGTTCCACCACTTCCACCACACACCGTTCCACCACCTTTCCACCACCACACCGTTCCACCACACCGTTCCACCACCACACCGTTCCACCACCACCGTTCCACCACCACCACCGTTCCACCACCACACCGTTCCACCACCGTTCCACCACCACACCATTCCACCACCGTTCCACCACCACCACCGTTCCACCACCACACCGTTCCACCACCGTTCCACCACCGTTCACCACCACCGTTCCACCACCGTTCCACCACCACACCGTTCCACCACCACCACCGTTCCACCACCACCACCACACCGTTCCACCACGTTCCACCACCGTTCCACCACCACACCGTTCCACCACCACCACCGTTCCACCACCACCACAGTTCCACCACACCGTTCCACCACCACCGTTCCACCACCGTTCCACCACCGTTCCACCACACACCGAACCACAAAGTGGACAATCTCATTCACATCACATGAAAAACAACTGGTCTGTTATTGGCTGATGCAGGTCACATGAAAAAACAACCGGTCTGTTATTGGCTGATGCAGGTCACATGAAAAAACAACTGGTCTGTTATTGGCTGATGCAGGTCACATGAAAAAAACAACTGGTCTGTTATTGGCTGATGCAGGTGACATGAAGAAACAACTGGTCTGTTATTGGCTGATGCAGGTGACATGAAGAAACAACTGGTCTGTTATTGGCTGATGCAGGTCACATGAAGAAACAACTGGTCTGTTATTGGCTGATGCAGGTGACATGAAGAAACAACTGGTCTGTTATTGGCTGATGCAGGTCACATGAAGAAACAACTGGTCTGTTATTGGCTGATGCAGGTGACATGAAGAAACAACTGGTCTGTTATTGGCTGATGCAGGTCACATGAAAAAACAACTGGTCTGTTATTGGCTGATGCAGGTCACATGAAGAAACAATTGGTCTGTTATTGGCTGATGCAGGTGACATGAAGAAACAACTGGTCTGTTATTGGCTGATGCAGGTCACATGAAGAAACAACTGGTCTGTTATTGGCTGATGCAGGTGACATGAAGAAACAACTGGTCTGTTATTGGCTGATGCAGGTCACATGAAAAAACAACTGGTCTGTTATTGGCTGATGCAGGTGACATGAAGAAACAACTGGTCTGTTATTGGCTGATGCAGGTCACATGAAAAAAACAACTGGTCTGTTATTGGCTGATGCAGGTCACATGAAGAAACAACTGGTCTGTTATTGGCTGATGCAGGTCACATGAAAAAACAACCGGTCTGTTATTGGCTGATGCAGGTGACATGAAGAAACAACTGGTCTGTTATTGGCTGATGCAGGTGACATGAAGAAACAACCGGTCTGTTATTGGCTGATGCAGGTCACATGAAGAAACAACTGGTCTGTTATTGGCTGATGCAGGTGACATGAAGAAACAACCGGTCTGTTATTGGCTGATGCAGGTCACATGAAAAAACAACTGGTCTGTTATTGGCTGATGCAGGTGACATGAAGAAACAACCGGTCTGTTATTGGCTGATGCAGGTCACATGAAGAAACAACTGGTCTGTTATTGGCTGATGCAGGTGACATGAAGAAACAACCGGTCTGTTATTGGCTGATGCAGGTCACATGAAAAACAACTGGTCTGTTATTGGCTGATGCAGGTGACATGAAGAAACAACCGGTCTGTTATTGGCTGATGCAGGTCACATGAAAAAACAACCGGTCTGTTATTGGCTGATGCAGGTGACATGAAGAAACAACTGGTCTGTTATTGGCTGATGCAGGTCACATGAAAAAACAACCGGTCTGTTATTGGCTGATGCAGGTGACATGAAGAAACAACTGGTCTGTTATTGGCTGATGCAGGTCACATGAAAAAACAACCGGTCTGTTATTGGCTGATGCAGGTGACATGAAGAAACAACTGGTCTGTTATTGGCTGATGCAGGTCACATGAAAAAACAACCGGTCTGTTATTGGCTGATGCAGGTCACATGAAAAAACAACCGGTCTGTTATTGGCTGATGCAGGTGACATGAAGAAACAACCGGTCTGTTATTGGCTGATGCAGGTGACATGAAGAAACAACTGGTCTGTTATTGGCTGATGCAGGTCACATGAAAAAACAACCGGTCTGTTATTGGCTGATGCAGGTCACATGAAAAAACAACTGGTCTGTTATTGGCTGATGCAGGTGACATGAAGAAACAACTGGTCTGTTATTGGCTGATGCAGGTGACATGAAGAAACAACTGGTCTGTTATTGGCTGATGCAGGTCACATGAAAAACAACTGGTCTGTTATTGGCTGATGCAGGTCACATGAAAAACAACCGGTCTGTTATTGGCTGATGCAGGTGACATGAAGAAACAACTGGTCTGTTATTGGCTGATGCAGGTCACATGAAAAAACAACCGGTCTGTTATTGGCTGATGCAGGTGACATGAAGAAACAACCGGTCTGTTATTGGCTGATGCAGGTCACATGAAAAAACAACTGGTCTGTTATTGGCTGATGCAGGTCACATGAAAAAACAACCGGTCTGTTATTGGCTGATGCAGGTCACATGAAAAAACAACTGGTCTGTTATTGGCTGATGCAGGTGACATGAAAAAACAACTGGTCTGTTATTGGCTGATGCAGGTCACATGAAAAAACAACTGGTCTGTTATTGGCTGATGCAGGTCACATGAAAAAACAACCGGTCTGTTATTGGCTGATGCAGGTCACATGAAAAAACAACTGGTCTGTTATTGGCTGATGCAGGTGACATGAAAAAACAACTGGTCTGTTATTGGCTGATGCAGGTCACATGAAAAAACAACTGGTCTGTTATTGGCTGATGCAGGTGACATGAAAAAACAACTGGTCTGTTATTGGCTGATGCAGGTCACATGAAAAAACAACTGGTCTGTTATTGGCTGATGCAGGTGACATGAAGAAACTTCACAAACAACGGTTTGTGATATAATCAGTGCCAATTCACTTTTCATATAATGCAATTTTTGCACCTAATTTAATTAAAGAAATGTAAAACATGAATTAATGTGCCCGTTGTTTTCTGTCTGGTTCTGGTCCTGTATGTGAGGAAAAACTAAATCAGCATTTATTGAAGGAGCGTGCGTATTCTCTAATGAATTAAATTGAATATTTTCAGCTAATTTCCTGCTGAAGTCTCTGCTCAAGCCTGTCTAATTGAGTTCATGCTATTGTAGGTTTGATGCAAAAGGTAAATTACTCAAGTAATATACGTAATGCAAATTTATTGCAAGATCATAAAAAAATGTGTTGACACAAGCACATAGCTATTGTTGTTATTTTGGGGTTTTGAATGTGCTGATTGTTTATGAAGTCACCTATTCCCAGAGCTGGACTGGGTGAAATTGGAATGAGAAACTCTGCAAGATTTAACAAGAAATAATCCCTGATGAATTTGATCACGAAGCCTTTTGCTATATTTTACTACAAAATATGAATGTATTTAATGTTACATCAATATTGTTTTTATAATGTAAAATATTAAAATATATATATATATATATATATATAATATATTTCAGTATAATTTACAGTAATAGTAAGAATACAGATGAATCATCTAGGTTTATCTGTAGCGATCTGAATGGTTTGCAATCCGTGTCAGCAGTGACACCAGCGAGAGGGCAACGATTACGAAATGACTGGTGCACGACCATCATAACCCTGATCATTACCATAACCCTGATCCTTACCGTAACCCTGATCATTACCATAACCCTGATCATTACCATAACCCTGATCATTACCATAACCCTGATCATTACCATAACCCTGATCATTACCATAACCCTGATCATTACCGTAACCCTGATCATTACCATAACCCTGATCATTACCATAACCCTGATCATTACCGTAACCCTGATCATTACCATAACCCTGATCATTACCATAACCCTGATCATTACCGTAACCCTGATCATTACCATAACCCTGATCATTACCGTAACCCTGATCCTTACCGTAACCCTGATCATTACCATAACCCTGATCATTACCATAACCCTGATCATTACCATAACCCTGATCATTACCGTAACCCTGATCATTACCATAACCCTGATCATTACCATAACCCTGATCATTACCGTAACCCTGATCATTACCATAACCCTGATCATTACCGTAACCCTGATCCTTACCGTAACCCTGATCATTACCATAACCCTGATCATTACCATAACCCTGATCATTAACATAACCCTGATCATTACCATAACCCTGATCATTACCATAACCCTGATCATTACCGTAACCCTGATCATTACCATAACCCTGATCATTACCATAACCCTGATCATTACCGTAACCCTGATCATTACCATAACCCTGATCATTACCATAACCCTGATCATTACCGTAACCCTGATCATTACCATAACCCTGATCATTACCATAACCCTGATCATTACCGTAACCCTGATCATTAACATAACCCTGATCATTACCATAACCCTGATCATTACCGTAACCCTGATCCTTACCGTAACCCTGATCATTACCGTAACCCTGATCATTACCGTAACCCTGATCATTACCGTAACCCTGATCATTACCATAACCCTGATCATTACCGTAACCCTGATCATTACCATAACCCTGATCATTACCGTAACCCTGATCATTACCATAACCCTGATCATTACCGTAACCCTGATCATTACCGTAACCCTGATCATTACCGTAACCCTGATCATTACCGTAACCCTGATCATTACCGTAACCCTGATCCTTACCATAACCCTGATCATTACCATAACCCTGATCATTACCGTAACCCTGATCATTACCATAACCCTGATCCTTACCGTAACCCTGATCATTACCATAAACCTGATCCTTATCATAACCCTGATCATTACCATAACCCTGATCCTTACCGTAACCCTGATCATTACCGTAACCCTGATCATTACCATAACCCTGATCATTACCATAACCCTGATCCTTACCATAACCCTGATCATTACCATAACCCTGATCATTACCATAACCCTGATCATTACCATAACCCTGATCCTTACCGTAACCCTGATCATTACCATAACCCTGATCCTTACCGTAACCCTGATCCTTACCGTAACCCTGATCATTACCGTAACCCTGATCATTACCATAACCCTGATCCTTACCGTAACCCTGATCATTACCATAAACCTGATCCTTATCATAACCTGATCATTACCATAACCCTGATCATTACCATAACCTGATCATTACCGTAACCCTGATCATTACCGTAACCCTGATCCTTACCGTAACCCTGATCATTACCGTAACCCTGATCATTACCGTAACCCTGATCATTACCATAACCCTGATCATTACCATAACCCTGATCCTTACCGTAACCCTGATCATTACCGTAACCCTGATCATTACCATAACCCGATCTTTACCATAACCCTGATCATTACCATAACCCTGATCCTTACCGTAACTCTGATCATTACCATAACCCTGATCATTACCATAACCCGATCATTACCATAACCTGATCATTACCATAACCCTGATCATTACCATAACCCGATCATTACCATAACCCGATCTTTACCATAACCCTGATCATTACCATAACCCTGATCATTACCATAACCCTGATCATTACCGTAACCCTGATCATTACCATAACCCTGATCATTACCATAACCCTGATCATTACCATAACCCGATCATTACCATAACCCGATCATTACCATAACCCCGATCTTTACCATAACCCTGATCATTACCATAACCCTGATCATTACCATAACCCTGATCATTACCGTTGACCATAACCCTGATCATTACCGTGGACCATAACCCTGATCATTACCATAACCCTGATCATTACCATAACCCTGATCTTTACCATAACCCTGATCATTACCATAACCCTGATCATTACCATAAACCTGATCATTACCGTGGACCATAACCCTGATCATTACCATAACCCTGATTATTACCGTGGACCATAACCCTGATCATTACCATGATTCTAACCCTGATCGTTACCATGAACTAGTCATCACATTTGCCATGCTCTCTCTCTCTCTCTCTCTCTCTCTCTTTCTCTCTCTCTCTATTGTACCATAGTATTGTCCTGTGTGATCCAGTAGTCTATTGTTCCATAGTATTGTCCTGTGTGATCCAGTAGTCTATTGTACCATAGTACTGTCCTGTGTGATCCAGTAGTCTATTGTACCATAGTACTGTCCTGTGTGATCCAGTAGTCTATTGTACCATAGTACTGTCCTGTGTGATCCAGTAGTCTATTGGTCCATAGTACTGTCCTGTGTGATCCAGTAGTCTATTGTTCCATAGTACTGTCCTGTGTGATCCAGTAGTCTATTGTACCATAGTACTGTCCTGTGTGATCCAGTAGTCTATTGTACCATAGTACTGTCCTGTGTGATCCAGTAGTCTATTGGTCCATAGTACTGTCCTGTGTGATCCAGTAGTCTATTGTACCATAGTACTGTCCTGTGTGATCCAGTAGTCTATTGGTCCATAGTACTGTCCTGTGTGATCCAGTAGTCTATTGTACCATAGTATTGTCCTGTGTGATCCAGTAGTCTATTGTTCCATAGTATTGTCCTGTGTGATCCAGTAGTCTATTGTTCCATAGTACTGTCCTGTGTGATCCAGTAGTCTATTGTTCCATAGTACTGTCCTGTGTGATCCAGTAGTCTATTGTACCATAGTACTGTCCTGTGTGATCCAGTAGTCTATTGTACCATAGTACTGTCCTGTGTGATCAGTAGTCTATTGTACCATAGTACTGTCCTGTGTGATCCAGTAGTCTATTGTACCATAGTACTGTCCTGTGTGATCCAGTAGTCTATTGTACCATAGTACTGTCCTGTGTGATCCAGTAGTCTATTGTACCATAGTACTGTCCTGTGTGATCCAGTAGTCTATTGTACCATAGTACTGTCCTGTGTGATCCAGTAGTCTATTGTACCATAGTACTGTCCTGTGTGATCCAGTAGTCTATTGTACCATAGTACTGTCCTGTGTGATCCAGTAGTCTATTGGTCCATAGTATTGTCCTGTGTGATCCAGTAGTCTATTGTACCATAGTACTGTCCTGTGTGATCCAGTAGTCTATTGTACCATAGTACTGTCCTGTGTGATCCAGTAGTCTATTGTACCATAGTACTGTCCTGTGTGATCCAGTAGTCTATTGTACCATAGTACTGTCCTGTGTGATCCAGTAGTCTATTGTACCATAGTACTGTCCTGTGTGATCCAGTAGTCTATTGTACCATAGTACTGTCCTGTGTGATCCAGTAGTCTATTGTACCATAGTACTGTCCTGTGTGATCCAGTAGTCTATTGTACCATAGTACTGTCCTGTGTGATCCAGTAGTCTATTGTACCATAGTATTGTCCTGTGTGATCCAGTAGTCTATTGTACCATAGTACTGTCCTGTGTGATCCAGTAGTCTATTGGTCCATAGTATTGTCCTGTGTGATCCAGTAGTCTATTGGTCCATATTACTGTCCTGTGTGATCCAGTAGTCTATTGTACCATAGTACTGTCCTGTGTGATCCAGTAGTCTATTGTACCATAGTACTGTCCTGTGTGATCCAGTAGTCTATTGGTCCATAGTATTGTCCTGTGTGTGGAAAGAATATTATCTCGCTCAACATTGTGGCACTTGATTACTGATCAATCACAGTTGATTACTGATCAATCACAGTTGTTTACTGATCAAAGAGCAGGTTGTTGAGTATGCGTGACATCATCAGCACTGTCAGCTGTCTATACAGTCACCAAGCTCCTTGTTAAAGCCCAGCATTGGGCAATGGGCTCAGTGGGATAATCAAACATCTGACCCCCCTCATCATGCTAATCAGTTAGTGATATGTGAAAGGGGGCTGGACTTATATGACCTTACCTTTTAAATCTCTGTGTATCTCAGCATAGAGGCTTCTCTCGTTCCATCCCACACTAGATTCAGGACTGTTTCGTTCCCCACCACCAGTGACAACATGGCAAAGACAATGGTAAGTCTTAATAACCTTCGTGCTTGTCACGCCTTGGCCTTCGTTATCTTTGTTTTCTTTATTATCTTGGTTAGGTCAGGGTGTGACATGGGTGATTTTATGTGTTTTGGCTGGTCTAGGGGTTTTGTATGTTTACGGGGTGTTTTTCTGGTCTAGGGGTTTATGGAAGTCTATGGATGCCTAGATTGGTTCTCAATTAGAGGCAGCTGTCTGTCGTTGTCTCTGATTGGAAACCATATTTAGGCAGCCATGTTCTGTGGCTATTTTGTGGGTGATTTGTCTTCTGTCTTTGTGTCGTTGCACCAGATAGGACTGTTTCGGTTTTTCCACATTTGTTGTTTTGGTATTTTGTAGTGTTCACGTTTATGGTCTTTATTAAACATGTTGACCACTACCCACGCTGCATTTTGGTCCTCCTCTCCTTCAGCGGAAGACCTGTTACAGCTGCCTAAAGTATGAATCCGAATCAGAGACGACGATAGACAGCTGTCCCTGATTGAGAACCATACCCGACCAAAACATAGAAACACAAAAAACATAGAAAACAGAACATAGAATGCCCACACCAAATCACACCCTGACCAAACCAAATAGAGACATAAAAAAAAGTCTCTAAGGTCAGGGTGTGACACTGGATACTATTATATACATTACTATACAATATTCATGGGACATAAACTGTAAGTTGTGATTACAAAGCCAGAGATAAATGATGGAATGGCATGAAGCAAACCCAATAATAAATTAAATCAATAAATAATTAATAAAATACGATCCTTTTGACCTTCCGTTCAAAGACGGTCAACTATACGCTTCTTCATAACAGGTACTTGAGCTGAAGAATGTGAAGCTGAGAGCTGGAGACCAGTTGAAAGTGGCGGGGGGAGGATTCTGCCTGAGGCGAAGGGGTGCGTACCTTTAACTGGTCTGGTTTGGAAGTCACACGCAGAGAACCCATCACATTATTTTACAAGAAGAGTTGAAAAACAAACCAACAGTTACACAAATATTTGTTCTAAAGACTAGAGAATGGAGAATGGTTTAGTGTTGCTATACTGATGTGTGGTAGAGTGCATGTGTGGTAGAGTGCATGTGTCTGTAGAGTGCATGTGTCTGTAGAGTGCATGTGTCTGTAGAGTGCATGTGTCTGTAGAGTGCATGTGTCTGTAGAGTGCATGTGTCTGTAGAGTGCATGTGTCTGTAGAGTGCATGTGGTATCATGTGTCTGTAGATGTGTGGTATCATGTGTCTGTAGAGTGTGTGGTATACTGTCTGTGTCTGTATACTGTGCATGTGTCTGTATAGTGTCTGTATAGTGTCTGTATAGTGTCTGTATAGTGTCTGTATAGTGTCTGTGTGGTATAGTGTCTGTGTGGTATAGTGTCTGTGTGGTATAGTGTCTGTGTGTGTCTGTAGAGTGCAGTGTCTGTGTGTGGTAGAGTGTCTGTGTGTGGTAGAGTGTCTGTGTGTGGTAGAGTGTCTGTGTGTGGTAGAGTGTAGTGTCTGTGTGAAACCAATTCGTGTCAGAGAAGTGCAGACACGTAGTGGGGTTTCTGGAATGATTTGTCATGTGACTTCCTGTTACTCAGGTCCAGAGGTGAGGTCAAGAAGGGTTCTGTTTGGGTCGAATACGTTACTTAGCAACGATTTCAGTTGAACGATTTGAATGAACATTCCAAAATGTTGGGGTTGGATAACAAACAGCTATGATTACTGTGGTCAAACTGCTAACGATTTTATATTCCTACTACATGCAATGGAAAACCTACATGGACAAATTATTATTTGTATCGGCAGTTTCGACCCAAAACAGACACTTACTTTCGCCTCACAACTACCCTTCTCGGACTGTTTCCTAATGTTACCGAACGTGTGCGGGCTTTTTATTATTATTATTATTATTAACACAAAACAACATTTTGACAGCAAATTATTTCCCTTGTTTAAACGAACCTCAAGGTTCCAGATAGATCTGGGCTGTGACGAAGATCACCTGGCACTGCACTTCAACCCACGTTTTGAGGATGACACGGACGGTGCTGTGCTCGTGTGCAACTCAAAGATTGACGGCTGCTGGGGTCATGAGGAGAGAGAGAAACACAGTGGCCTCCAAAGGGGTTCTACTTTCAAGGTGGGACAATTATTGGGATGGGAAGAGAGTGGACCGAAGGAGGACGTTAGTCCCGGATATATGTATATGTTTATATATGTATATGTTTATATATGTATATGTTTATATATGTATATGTATATGTAAATATAATATTTGAGAAGAATGTCATTGTGGTATTTCTTAAAGGGATGAACTTGTGGATACCATTTTTTATGTCTCTGAGTCCAGTATGACGGGAGTTAAAAAGGTAGTTTTGCGTGCCAATGCTAACTTGTGTTAGCGCTAGCTTAGCGCAAAGACTGAAAGTATGCTAGCTGTACACAAAGACTAGAATACTTTTTTTGCTGATTCACTACCTCTAACTTCATACTGGGCGATTCACTACCTCTAACCTCATACTGGATGATTCACTACCTCTAACCTCATACTGGATGATTCACTACCTCTAACCTCATACTGGATGATTCACTACCTCTAACCTCATACTGGATGATTCACTACCTCTAACCTCATACTGTACGATTCACTACCTCTAACCTCATACTGGATGATTCACTACCTCTAACCTCTAACCTCATACTGATGATTCACTACCTCTAACCTCATACTGGATGACCTCATACTGGATGATTCACTACCTCTAACTTCATACTGGATGATTCACTACCTCTAACCTCATACTGGATGATTCACTATTCCTACCTCTAACCTCATACTGATGATTCACTCACCTAGATCTTCATACGGGATCTTCATACTGGGAGATCTTCACGGACCCGGAGACAATAATAATAATAATATATGCCATTTAGCTGACGCTTTTATCCAAAGCGACTTACAGTCATGTGTGCATACATTCTACGTATGGGTGGTCCCGGAATCGAACCCACTACCCTGGCATTACAAGCGCCATGCTCTACCAACTGAGCCACAGAAGGACCAACCGTATCCACGACTTCATCTGACTCTGGGGAAGTAGATAAAGGGCTTTATTGTCAACATCCTGAACTATCCCTTTAAGATTGGTCAGCGTAGTTAGTTATGAGTTCTGTCGTACTGACTGCATTGTTCAGTGTAGTTAGTTATGAGTTCTGTCGTACTGACTGCATTGGTCAGTGTAGTTAGTTATGAGTTCTGTCGTACTGACTGCATTGGTCAGTGTAGTTAGTTATGAGTTCTGTCGTACTGACTGCATTGTTCAGTGTAGTTAGTTATGAGTTCTGCATTGGTCAGTGTAGTTATGAGTTCTGTCGTACTGACTGCATTGGTCAGTGTAGTTATGAGTTCTGTCGTACTGACTGCATTGTTCAGTGTAGTCAGTTATGACTTCTGTCATACTGACTGCATTGGTCAGTGTAGTTATGAGTTCTGTCGTACTGACTGCATTGTTCAGTACAGCCTTTAATTACTAGATGAATGGATAATCTTGGGCAAAAAAATGTATTTTTAAATGTATTTACCCTCTAATTAACTAGTCAAGTCAGAGTTGAACTAGGCGTAGAGTATAGTGATGTAACAATGAGAGTAAGTCAATGTGTTGTCATAGTGACGGGTTTCCTCTCTCCCTTCTCTCTCAGATTGTCCTGAAGCTGACCGGAGACCTGTTTGAAGTGGAGATGCCTAATGGACATGAGATCAAATTCCCCAACCGTTCCGTCTTGGACGTCATTACCTACGTTCGTGTCAGAGGGGACTTAAAGCTCACCGCCTTTAAGATCTACTAAAGAGACCCATAATATCCACCTTGTGTAGCCTGGCAACAACGGCACGGCCAATTTGTCTCATTTTGTCTTCCAATTTCCGTGGCGTTCCGGCCCAATGACACACAAGCAAGTGGGCGGGGCTACATATAGAGTTAGACCAATGGGCAGTAAAGACAGGATCAATGGCCTGTATCAAATAGTAAATGGAAATATGGGATGACCATGGTACGTTTTGTTGTCACAATATTCTGACAAACAGTAAACACAAGGGACAACTGGGGATGAGGTTAGGATACTGTCAACTAATTACATTCCTTTACAAATACAGACGTATTACACACACACACACATCTTGATGAAATATCAGTCAATGTTTTACTTGTTTTGGTGAGAGAGAATGTATTCTGATACTGTAGTAGCCCAAATGATTACATTATTACTGATCTAATATCTCATGTTCTGATACTGTAGTAGCCCAAATGATTCATTGACTGACCTAATCTAGTAGCCCAAATGATTACATTATTACTGATCTAATCTCTGATGTTCTGATACTGTAGTAGATTACATTATGACTGACCTAATCTAGTAGCCCAAATGATTACATTATGACTGACCTAATCTAGTAGCCCAAATGATTACATTATGACTGACCTAATCTAGTAGCCCAAATGATTACATTATGACTGACCTAATCTAGTAGCCCAAATGATTACATTATGACTGATCTAATCTCTGATGTTCTGATACTAGTAGCCCAAATGATTACATTATTACATTAGCCCAAATGACTGACCTAATCTAGTAGCCCAAATGATTACATTATGACTGATCTAATCTCTGAATCTAGTAGCCCAAATGATTACATTATGACTGACCTAATCTCTGATGTTCTGATACTAGTAGCCCAAATGATTACATTATTACTGATCTAATCTCTGATGTTCTGATACTGTAGTAGCCCAAATGATTACATTAGACTAGTAGCCCAAATGATTACATTATGACTGACCTAATCTAGTAGATTACATTAGACTGACCTAATCTAGTAGCCCAAATGATTACATTATGACTGACCTAATCTAGTAGCCCAAATGATTACATTATGACTGACCTAATCTAGTAGCCCAAATGATTACATTATGACTGACCTAATCTAGTAGCCCAAATGATTACATTATGACTGATCTCTGATGTTCTGATACTAGTAGCCCAAATGATTACATTATGACTGACCTAATCTAGTAGCCCAAATGATTACATTATGACTGACCTAATCTAGTAGCCCAAATGATTACATTATGACTGACCTAATCTAGTAGCCCAAATGATTACATTATGACTGACCTAATCTCTGATGTTCTGATACTAGTAGCCCAAATGATTACATTATGACTGACCTAATCTAGTAGCCCAAATGATTACATTAACTGACTAGTAGCCCAAATGATTACATTATGACTGACCTAATCTAGTAGCCCAAATGATTACATTATGACTGACCTAATCTGATGTTCTGATCTAGTAGCCCAAATGATTACATTATGACTGACCTAATCTAGTAGCCCAAATGATTACATTATCTGACTGACCTGACCTAATCTAGTAGCCCAAATGATTACATTATGACTGACTGACCTAATACTAGTAGCCCAAATGATTACATTATGACTGACCTAATCTAGTAGCCCAAATGATTACATTATGACTGATCCTATGTTCTGATCTAGTAGCCCAAATGATTACATTATGACTGACCTAATCTAGTAGCCCAAATGATTACATTATGACTGACCTAATCTAGTAGCCCAAATAGCCCAAATGATTACATTATGACTGACCTAATCTAGTAGCCCAAATGATTACATTATGACTGATCTCTGATGTTCTGATACTAGTAGCCCAAATGATTACATTATGACTGACCTAATCTAGTAGCCCAAATGATTACATTATGACTGACCTAATCTAGTAGCCCAAATGATTACATTATGACTGACCTAATCTCTGATGTTCTGATACTAGTAGCCCAAATGATTACATTATGACTGACCTAATCTAGTAGCCCAAATGATTACATTATGACTGACCTAATCTCTGATGTTCTGATACTAGTAGCCCAAATCTAGTAGCCCAAATGATTACATTATGACTGACCTAACTCTGATGTAGTAGCCCAAATGATACTAGTAGCCCAAATGATTACATTATGATGATTACATTCTGATGTTCTAATACTAGTAGCCCAAATGATTACATTATGACTGACCTAATCTAGTAGCCCATTACATTATGAAAATCTAGTAGATTACATTATGACTGACCTAATCTCTGATGTTCTGTGTAGCCCAAATGATTACATTATGACTGACCGTGTCGACAGATTGGGTCGACAACAGAATAGCCGTTGACTCCAGAAGCATGGCGTCATTTTTACGATGATTTCAAATGTTATTGTCTGTAGACATTGAAGTAGAACATAATTTCATGTCATCAATGTTATTGAAGTAGAACATAATGGACGCCTGTCATGTCATCATTGAAGTAGAACATAATGGATGCCTGTCATGTCATCAATAAAGTTAATTGAAGTAAAACATAATGGACGCCTGTCATGTCATCAATAAAGTTAATTGAAGTAGAACATAATGGATGCTTGTCATGTCATCAATAAAGTTAATTGAAGTAGAACATAATGGACGCCTGTCATGTCATCAATAAAGTTAATTGAAGTAGAACATAATGGACGCCTGTCATGTCATCAATAAAGTTAATTGAAGTAGAACATAATGGACGCCTGTCATGTCATCAATAAAGTTCATTGAAGTAGAACATAATGGACGCCTGTCATGTCATCAATAAAGTTCATTGAAGTAGAACATAATGGACGCCTGTCATGTCATCAATAAAGTTCATTGAAGTAGAACATAATGGACGCCTGTCATGTCATCAATAAAGTTAATTGAAGTAGAACATAATGGACGCCTGTCATCAATAAAGTTAATTGTAGAACATAATGGACGCCTGTCATCAATAAAGTTAATTGAAGTAGAACATAATGGACGCCTGTCATGTCATCAATAAAGTTCATTGAAGTAGAACATAATGGACGCCTGTCATGTCATCAATAAAGTTCATTGAAGTAGAACATAATGGACGCCTGTCATGTCATCAATAAAGTTAATTTAGAACATAATGGACGCCTGTCATGTCATCAATAAAGTTAATTAGTGAACATAAACACCTGTCATGTCAATAAAGTTAATTGAAGTAGAACATAATACGCCTGTCTTCATCAGGATAACATCGTCATGTCATCAATAAAGTTCATTGAAGTAGAACATAATCCATACATTTAACTTTTTTAAATGATCTAATTTTCTTAGAATATAATTGTCCCATTAAAGTTGAACTCCCAATAAAGTTCTTCAAGGCTTTTGATTTATAGCTTTCAATAAAAAAATCAAATAAATAAAATCAATCCATTTGAGTGACTCTCACTTCTCTGGAATGTTCCGCCTGTGTGTCTTGCTGGTTCACATTGAGCTCTCATCAATAAAGTTAAAAGTAGACATCTTCATCAGATCAAACACTGTAAAGACTTCCATGAATAGCCCATTGAAGTAGAATAAGAGTGTCTACCTGGTAGAACATAACTCCTACACAGTTCGGAAACAGATGTTCATGTCTGAGTGTGAACATAATAGAGTACTATCATTGAAGTAGAACTGGGTGTCATCTCCTACAGTTCATTGGTAAACAGATGTTCATCAATAAAGTTCAGTGTGACATAGACGCCTGTCATGTCATCTAAAGTTCTGGCATAATGTACTCATTGAAGTAGAACTACACACGGAAACAGATGTTCCAATAAAGTTCATTGAAGTGTGAATAGAGTACTATCTGGTGTACTCCTATGTCACACAGAAACAGATGTTCCTGAGTGTGAATAGAGTACATAATCTGGTGTACTCCTACACATTGGAAACAGATGTTCCTGAGTGTGAATAGAGTGCTATCTGGTGTACTCCTACACAATAAAGTTCGGAAACAGATGTTCCTGAGTGTGAATAGACGCCTGTCATGTACTATCTGGTGTACATAATCCTGTCACACAAGGAAACAGATGTTCCTGAGTGTGAATAGAGTACAATATCTGGTGTATGGACGCCTCACACAGTTCGGAAACAGATGTTCCTGGAAACAATGTTCCTGAGTGTGAATAGAGTACAATAGTTCATTGGTGTACTCCTATGTCACAATAAAGTTCATTGTAGAAACAGATGTTCCTGAGTGTGAATAGAGTACTATCTGGTGTACTCCTACACACGGAAACAGATGTTCCTGAGTGTGAATAGAGTACTATGTTCCTGGTGTACCTTCTACACACGGAAACAGAGTTCCTGAGTGTGAATAGAGTACTATCTGGTGTACTCCTACACACGGAAACAGATGTTCCTGAGTGTGAATAGAGTACTACCTGGTGTACTCCTATACACGGAAACAGATGTTCCTGAGTGTGAATAGAGTGCTATCTGGTGTACTCCTATACACGGAAACAGATGTTCCTGAGTGTGAATAGAGTACTACCTGGTGTACTTCTACACACGGAAACAGAGTTTCCTGAGTGTGAATAGAGTACTACCTGGTGTACTCCTACACACGGAAACAGATGTTCCTGAGTGTGAATAGAGTACTACCTGGTGTACTCCTACACACGGAAACAGATGTTCCTGAGTGTGAATAGAGTACTATCTGGTGTACTCCTACACACGGAAACAGATGTTCCTGAGTGTGAATAGAGTACTATCTGGTGTACTCCTACACACGGAAACAGATGTTCCTGGAGAATGTGAATAGAGTACTATCTGGTGTACTCCTACACACGGAAACAGATGTTCCTGAGTGTGAATAGATTTGTACTATGTTCTGGTGTGAAAAAAATCATCTTTACACACGGAAACAGATGTTCCTGACTGTGAATAGAGTACTACCTGGTAAGAGACATTTACATTACACACGGAAACAGAGTTTCCTGAGTGTGAATTGTAAGGTGGAGATCCACTGAGGTATAGAGCGTCGAGGTATAAAAAGACCACGTGAGAATCCAAGCTGTACGTATAATCTCTCCTATCACCAAAAAGGGAATTTCCTTTAGATGCCTTATGTTCCTTAGACCCAATCCTGTCCTGTCCTGTCCACTCTCACAAACCCCCAAAAGGGACAATATATCACGGGCCATGTGAGAAGTTGTCCCTCAGAGTGACTGCAGCTTCAATTACAAGCCAGTTGAGAATGAGGCCAAGGCATCCATCAACAGCAGGCGAGCAGTACCTCGAGACCCCTTTTAATATTAGACATCGGGCACCAGCTGTTATTGACAAATAGACACAGGCCACCACCCCTCGTCTTACCAGACGTTCTGGCCGTTCTGTTTTTGCCGATGCACGGAAAACCCAGCCAACTGTATATTATCATGGTTTTAATGTGCCGTTGTTTTTAATGTGCCGTTGGTAGGATAGTCTCAAACTGAGCTCATCCAGTTTATTCTCCAGTGATTGCACGTTGGTCAATAGAATGGATGGTAGAGGCGGTTTACACACTCGCCCAATAATTCTCAAGGTTCACCTGATCTCTACCCGATGTATTCCCGTCTTTTCTTCACACGATTGACAGGGATTTGGGCCTGGTCTGGAGAAGCAGAATATCCAGAGCGTCGGACTCATTGAAAAAAAAATCTTTGTCCAATTCGAGGTGAGTAATCGCTGTTCGCCACGCCACTGATGTCCAGAAGCTCTTTTCGGTCATAAGAGACGTGGGCAGCAGCAACACTATGTACAAAATAAGTTACAAACTATGTGGAAAAAAACTAACAAAATAGCACAGTTGGTTAGGATCCCAAAAGATGGCAGCCATCCTTACTATATGAATGAAGGTTGAGGTGAACGCTTTAGTCTGTCATCTGACTGATCACAGTCATAGAAGACAAGGACAGAAGAAGAAGAGTTGACATTAAACAGAACAGTGCAAATAAACTAAATAAATATTGCAGAACTCTGTTTCTGTACTTCTCTCTCTCTCTCTCTCTCCCCCTCTCTCTCTCTCTCTGCCTCTCTCTCTCTCTCTCTGTACACCTTCTCTCCCTCTCTCTCCCTCTCTCTCTCTCTCTCTCCCTCTCTCTGTACCCCTTCTCTCCCTCTCTCTTTCCCTCCCCTCTCTCTCTCTCCTCTCTCTGTACCCCTTCTCTCCCTCTCTCTTTTCCCTCCTCTCTCTCTCTCTTCTCTCTCTCAGAAGGGAAAAGGAAGATTTTCTCTCTCTCTCCCTCTCTCTGTATCCCCCTCCCCCTCTAACTAGCGACAACAAAGGGAAGGTGTTGGAGTAATTCAGCATTGGAACGTCTTCCACACGGAACAGCATTCTCCTTTGATCTAGGAAGCTTTGAGTTTTTTGTTGGGTGCAAATATGTTTTGGGTAAAAATACCGCCCTATTCCCTTAGTAACAACATTGGTCTATCAGGCCCACCCTTCTTTACTCTCTCTCTCTCTCTCTCTCTCTCTCTCTCTCTCTTCTCTCTCTCTCTCTCTCTCCTTCTCTCTCTCTCCTTCTTTAACTCCCCTATTCTCTCTCCCTCCTCTTTCACTCGTTTTCGTACCCCTTCTCCACCTTTCTCCACTCTCATCCATCCCTCTCCCTCTGCTCTCTCTCTGTCCTTTAGTCAATGAGAGGGAGGAGGAGAGGAGAGAACAGACACAAAACTAAGGTCTGCATTCTAATGACAGCATGGTCTGCTGACCCCACTGACCGACCAGCCCTCTCTCTACCTCACTCCCTCACTATCTCCCTCTCTTCTCTCTCTCCCTCTCCCTCTCTACCTCACTCCCTCACTATCTCCCCTCTCTCTCTCTCTCTCTCTCCTCTCTCTCTCTCTCTCTCTCTCTCTCCCCTCTCTCCTCTCTACCTTTAGTCCTCCCTTCTATCTCCCCTTTCTCTCCCCTCCCTCTCTACCTCTCCCTCACTATCTCCCCCTTTCTCTCTCTCCCTCTCCCTCTCTACCTCACTCCCTCACTATCTCCCCCTTTCTCTCTCTCCCCTCTCCCTCTCTACCTCACTCCCTCTCTATCTCCCCCTTTCTCTCTTCCTCTCCCTCTCTACCTCACTCCCTCTGTCTATCCCTAACCCCCTTTCTCTCTGACAGAACTATCCTCTCTCAGCACCTCAGTGTTCCCTCACTATCTCCCCCTTTCTCTGGGAGCTCTCCCCTGACAGACCCTCTCTACCTCCACTGGGAGCCTCTCTATCTCCCCCCTTCTCCACCTGGAGCCTCTCCCTCTTATTCCACCTACCCTGTTATTCCACCAAGGCCTGGCACGACCACAGTGTTATCTCCACTGGGAGCCTGGCTGACTAGACCACTCTATCTCCACTGGGAGCCTCCCTGACAGACCACAGTGTTATTCCACTGGGAGCCACAGTGTTATTCCACTGGGAGCCTGGCTGACAGACCACAGTGTTATTCCACTGGGAGCCTGGCTGACAGACCACAGTGTTATTCCACTGGGAGCCTGGCTGACAGACCACAGTGTTATTCCACTGGGAGCCTGGCTGACAGACCACAGTGTTATTCCACTGGGAGGACAGCCTATTCCACTGGGAGCCTGGCTGACAGACCACAGTGTTATTCCACTGGGAGCCTGGCTGACAGACCACAGTGCTATTCCACTGGGAGCCTGGCTGACAGACCAGTGTTATTCCACTGGGAGCCTGGCTGACAGACCATAGTGTTATTCCACCTGGAGCCTGGCTGACAGACCACAGTGTTATTCCACCTGGAGCCTGGCTGACAGACCACAGTGTTATTCCACCGGGAGCCTGGCTGACAGACCACAGTGTTATTCCACCTGGAGCCTGGCTGACAGACCACAGTGTTATTCCACCTGGAGCCTGGCTAACAGACCACAGTGTTATTCCACTGGGAGCCTGGCTGACAGACCACAGTGTTATTCCACTGGGAGCCTGGCTGACAGACCACAGTGTTATTCCACTGGGAGCCTGGCTGACAGACCACAGTGTTATTCCACCTGGCTGACAGACCACAGTGTTATTCCACTGGGAGCCTGGCTGACAGACCACAGTGTTATTCCACTGGGAGCCTGGCTGACAGACCACAGTGTTATTCCACTGGGAGCCTGGCTGACAGACCACAGTGTTATTCCACCTGGAGCCTGGCTGACAGACCACAGTGTTATTCCACCAGGAGCCTGGCAGACAGACCACAGTGTTATTCCACTGGGAGCCTGGCTGACAGACCACAGTGTTATTCCACTGGGAGCCTGGCTGACAGACCACAGTGTTATTCCACTGGGAGCCTGGCTGACAGACCACAGTGTTATTCCACTGGGAGCCTGGCTGACAGACCACAGTGTTATTCCACTGGGAGCCTGGCTGACAGACCACAGTGTTATTCCACTGGGAGCCTGGCTGACAGACCACAGTGTTATTCCACCTGGAGCCTGGCTGACAGACCACAGTGTTATTCCACCTGGCTGACAGACCACAGTGTTATTCCACTGGGAGCCTGGCTGACAGACCACAGTGTTATTCCACTGGGAGCCTGGCTGACAGACCACAGTGTTATTCCACTGGGAGCCTGGCTGACAGACCACAGTGTTATTCCACAGGGGGAGCCTGGCTGACAGACCACAGTGTTATTCCACTGGGAGCCTGGCTGACAGACCACGGTGTTATTCCACCTGGAGCCTGGCTGACAGACCACAGTGTTATTCCACTGGGAGCCTGGCTGACAGACCACAGTATTATTCCACCTCCCCAGGGAGGAACTCCCTCTACAGCACCTAGCCAGGCTGTAGCTCCCACTCCCCAGGGAGGAACTCTCTCTACAGCACCTAGCCAGACTGCAGCTCCCACTCCCCAGGGAGGAACTCTCTCTACACCACCACCTAGCCAGACTGTAGCTCCCACTCCCCAGGGAGGAACTCTCTCTACAGCACCAAGCCAGGCTGCAGCTCCCACTCCCCTGGGAGGAACTCTCTCTACAGCACCACCTAGCCAGACTGTAGCTCCCACTCCCCAGGGAGGGACTCTCTCTACACCACCACCTAGCCAGCCTGCAGCTCCCACTCCCCAGGGAGGAACTCTCTCTACACCACCTAGCCAGCCTGCAGCTCCCACTCCCCAGGGAGGAACTCTCTACAGCAACACCTAGACAGACTGTAGCTCCCACTCACCCCAGGGAGGGACTCTCTCTACAGCACCTAGCCAGACTGTAGCTCCCACTCCCCAGGGAGGAACTCTCTCTACAGCACCACCTAGCCAGACTGTAGCTCCCACTCCCTCCCCAGGGAGGAACTCTCTCTACAGCACCTAGCCAGACTGTAGCTCCCACTCCCCAGGGAGGGACTCTCTCTACAGCACCTAGCCAGACTGTAGCTCCCACTCCCCAGGGAGGAACCTAGCCAGACTCTCAGGGAGGAACACCACCACCTAGCCAGACTGTAGCTCCCACTCCCCAGGGAGGAACTCTCTCTACACCACGTAGCCAGACTGTAGCTCCCACTCCCCAGGGAGGAACTCTCTCTACACCACGTAGCCAGACTGTAGCTCCCACTCCCCAGGGAGGAACTCTCTCTACACCACCACCTAGCCAGACTGTAGCTCCCACTCCCCAGGGAGGAACTCTCTCTACACCACGTAGCCAGACTGTAGCTCCCACTCCCCAGGGAGGGACTCTCTCTACACCACCTAGCCAGACTGTAGCTCCCACTCCCCAGGGAGGAACTCTCTCTACACCACCACCTAGCCAGGCTGTAGCTCCCACTCCCCATTGAGGAACTCTCTCTACACCACCACCTAGCCAGACTGTAGCTCCCACTCCCCAGGGAGGAACTCTCTCTACACCACCACCTAGCCAGACTGTAGCTCCCACTCCCCATTGAGGAACTCTCTCTACACCACCTAGCCAGACTGTAGCTCCCACTCCCCAGGGAGAAACTCTCTCTACAGCACCTCCTAGCCAGACTGTGGAGGCTCCCACTCCCCAGGAAGGAACTCTCTCAACACCACCTAGCCAGACTGAACATTGGAGGCTCCCACATTCCCCATGTTGGGAGGCTGGGACTGGAACATTCTCTACACCACCACCTAGCCAGATGTTGAACATTAGCTCCCACTCCCCAGGGAGGAACTCTCTGGAGGCTACAGCACCACCTAGCCAGACTGCAGCTCCCACTCCCCAGGGAGGAACTCTCATTCTACAGCACCACCTAGCCAGACTGTAGCTCCCACTCCCCAGGGAGGAACTCTCTACAGCACCTAGATGTTGGAACGTTGGAGGCTGTTATAGCAGCACTAGATGTTGGAACATTGGAGGCTGTTATAGCAGCACTAGATGTTGGAACATTGGAGGCTGTTATAGCAGCACTAGATGTTGGAACATTGCTGAGGGGACTTTCTTCCATTCAGCCACAACAGCATTAGTGAAGTCAGGCACTGATGTTGGGCGATTAGGCCTCCTGGCTCGCAGTCTGCGTTTCAATTCATCCCAAAGGTGTTCGATGTGGATGAGGTCAGGTCTCTGTGCAGGCCAGTCAAGTTCTTCCCCACCGATCTCGACAAATCATGTACGGACCTCGCTTTGTGCACAGGGGCAATGTCATGATGAAACAGGAAAAGGTCTTCCCCAAACTGTTGCCACAAAGTTGGAAGCACAGAATAGTCTACAATGTAATTGAATGCTCTGCGTTAAGATTTCCCTTCACTGGAACTAAGGGGCCCAAACCATGAAAAACAGCCCCAGACCATTATTCCTCCCCCACCAAACTTTACAGTTGGCACTATGCATTCGGGCAGGTAACGTTCTCCTGGCATCCACCAAACCCAGATTGGTCCATCTGACTGCCAGATGGTGAAGCGTGATTCATCACTCCAGAGAACGTGTTTCCACGGCTCCAAGAGTCCAACGGTGTCGAGCTTTACACCACGTCAGTCGACGCTTGGCATTGCGCATGGTGATCTTAAACCGGTGTGCGGCCATGGAAACCCATTTCAGGAAGTTCTCGATTGAACAGTTCTTGTGCTGACGTTTCTTCCAGAGGTAGTTTGGAACTTGGTAGTGAGTGTTGCAATCGAGGACAGACGATTTTTACGCGCTTCAGTACTCGGCAGTCCCGTTCTTATGTGCCTTTGTGGCCTACCACTTCACGGCTGAGCCGTTGTTGCTCCACTTCACAACAACAGCACGTACAGTACAGTTGACCGGGGGGGGCAGCTCTAGCAGGGCAGTTGACCGGGGGGCAGCTCTAGCAGGGCAGTTGACCGTGGGGGCAGCTCTAGCAGGGCATTTGACCGCAGGGGGCAGCTCTATCAGGGCAGTTGACCGGGGGGACAGCTCTAGCAGGGCAGTTGACCGGGGGGACAGCTCTAGTAGGGCAGTTGACCGGGGGGGGACAGCTCTAGTAGGGCAGTTGACCGGGGGCAGCTCTAGCAGGGCAGAAATTTGACGAACTGACATGTTGGAAAGGTGGCATCCTGTGACGGTGCCATGTTGAAAGTCACTGAGTACTTCATGAAGGCCATTCTACTGCCAATGTTTGTCTATGGAGATTGCATGGCTGTGTGCTCGATTTCACACACCTGTCAGCAACGGCTGTGGCTGAAATGGCTGAAATCTACTAATTTGAAGGGGTGTCCACAGACCTTTGTATATACAGTGTATCTTGTTGCCTATATTCATTACCCAAACAGCTGTAGGGCTGCAGAGATACAGATCTATAAACCGATCAATGATCTCGGAGCCTTGGCATTCGAACGTTCTGTTTTATTGTGGTATATTGTGATTATATAAGCAAAAAAATAATGTTCCCCCCCCCTATCACCGATTTCAACTGCCCCCTTAGTCACTTTGTTCTGTCTCCGGGGTCGTACTGAAACATCTGTGGCGTTCAGGACGGTTTGACCTTTAAAACGATTTGATGACCACTCCACTGTTATGCTCCCACTATGACCCCTGACAGGTACCAGGAGACTGGCCCCATCCATGTCCTCTCTCTATGACCCCTGACAGGTACCAGGAGACTGGCCCCATCCATGTCCTCTCTCTATGACCCCTGACAGGTACCAGGAGACTGGCCCCATCCATGTCCTCTCTCTATGACCCCTGACAGGTACCAGGAGACTGGCCCCATCCATGTCCTCTCTCTATGACCCCTGACAGGTACCAGGAGACTGGCCCCATCCATGTCCTCTCTCTATGACCCCTGACAGGTACCAGGAGACTGGCCCCATCCATGTCCTCTCTCTATGACCCCTGACAGGTACCAGGAGACTGGCCCCATCCATGTCCTCTCTCTATGACCCCTGACAGGTACCAGGAGACTGGCCCCATCCATGTGGCCCCATCCTCTCTCTATGACCCCTGACAGGTACCAGGAGACTGGCCCCATCCATGTCCTCTCTCTATGACCCCTGACAGGTACCAGGAGACTGGCCCCATCCATGTCCTCTCTCTATGACCCCTGACAGGTACCAGGAGACTGGCCCCATCCATGTCCTCTCTCTATGACCCCTGACAGGTACCAGGAGACTGGCCCCATCCATGTCCTCTCTCTATGACCCCCCCTGACAGGTAGGTACCAGGAGACTGGCCCCATCCATGTCCTCTCTCTATGACCCCTGACAGGTACCAGGAGACTGGCCCCATCCATGTCCTCTCTCTATGACCCCTGACAGGTACCAGGAGACTGGCCCCATCCATGTCCTCTCTCTATGACCCCTGACAGGTACCAGGAGACTGGTCTGAGGTCGGCACCGTCCATGTGCTCTCTCTATGACCCCTGACAGGTACCAGGAGACTGGACTGAGGTCGGCACCGTCCATGTGCTCTCTCTATGACCCCTGACAGGTACCAGGAGACTGGTCTGAAGTCGGCACCGATGATGTGCTCTCTCTATGACCCCTGACAGGTACCAGGAGACTGGTCTGAGGTCGGCACCGATGATGTGCTCTCTCTATGACCCCTGACAGGTACCAGGAGACTGGTCTGAGGTCGGCACCGTTGATGTGCTCTCTCTATGACCCCTGACAGGTACCAGGAGACTGGTCTGATGAGTCGGCACCGATGATGTGCTCTCTCTATGAGGTACCCCTGACAGGTACCAGGAGACTGGCTCTCTCTATGACCCCTGACAGGTCTGATCCATGTCCTCTCTCTATGACCCCCTGACAGGTACCAGGATGCATCATGCTCTCTCTATGACCCCTGACAGGTACCAGGAGACTGGTCTGAGGTCGGCACCGTTGATGTGCTCTCTCTATGACCCCTGACAGGTACCAGGAGACTGGTCTGAAGTCGGCACCGTCCATGTGCTTTCTCTATGACCCCTGACAGGTACCAGGAGACTGGTCTGAAGTCGGCACCGTCCATGTGCTCTCTCTATGACCCCTGACAGGTACCAGGAGACTGGTCTGGTCGGCACCGTCCATGTGCTCTCTCTATGACCCCTGACAGGTACCAGGAGACTGGTCTGAAGTCGGCACCGTCCATGTGCTTCTCTATGACCCCTGACAGGTACCAGGAGACTGGTCTGAAGTCGGCACCGTCCATGTGCTCTCTCTATGACCCCGACAGGTACCAGGAGACTGGTCTGAAGTCGGCACCGTCCATGTGCTCTCTCTATGACCCCTGACAGGTACCAGGAGACTGGTCTGAAGTCGGCACCGATGATGTGCTCTCTCTATGACCCCTGACAGGTACCAGGAGACTGGCCCCATCCATGTCCTCTCTCTATGACCCCTGACAGGTACCAGGAGACTGGTCTGAAGTCGGCACCGTTGATATGCTCTCTCTATGACCCCTGACAGGTACCAGGAGACTGGTCTGAAGTCGGCACCGTTGATATGCTCTCTCTATGACCCCTGACAGGTACCAGGAGACTGGTCTGAAGTCGGCACCGTTGATATGCTCTCTCTATGACCCCTGACAGGTACCAGGAGACTGGTCTGACCGTCCATGTCTATGACCCCTGCACCGATGATATGCTCTCTCTATGACCCCTGACAGGTACCAGGAGACTGGTCTGAGGTCGGCACCGTGATATGCTCTCTATGACCCCTGACAGGTACCAGGAGACTGGTCTGAAGTCGGCACCGTTGATGTGCTCTCTCTATGACCCCTGACAGGTACCAGGAGACTGGTCTGAGGTCGGCACCGTTGATATGCTCTCTCTATGACCCCTGACAGGTACCAGGAGACTGGTCTGAGGTCGGCATCAATGATGTGCTCTCTCTATGACCCCTGACAGGTACCAGGAGACTGGTCTGAGGTCGGCACCCCTGACAGGTACCATTGATGTCCATGCTCTCTCTATGACCCCTGACAGGTACCAGGAGACTGGCCCCATCCATGTCCTCTCTCTATGACCCCGACAGGTACCAGGAGACTGGCCCCATCCATGTCCCTCTCTCTATGACCCCTGACAGGTACCAGGAGACTGGTCTGAGGTCCATGTCCTGCTCTCTATGACCCCTGACAGGTACCAGGAGACTGGTCTGAGGTCGGCACCGTCCATGTCCTCTCTCTATGACCCCTGACAGGTACCAGGAGACTGGTCCCCATCCATGTCCTCTCTCTGACAGGTGACCCTGACAGGTACCTATGACCCCTGACAGGTACCTGGCCCCATCCATGTCCTCTCTCTATGACCCCTGACAGGTACCAGGAGACTGGCCCCATCCATGTCCTCTCTCTATGACCCCTGACAGGTACCAGGAGACTGGCACCATCCATGTCATCTCTCTATGACCCTGACAGGTACCAGGAGACTGGCCCCATCCATGTCTCTCTCTATGACCCCTGACAGGTACCAGGAGACTGGTCTGAGGTGGCACCATCCATGTCCTCTCTCTATGACCCCTGACAGGTACCAGGAGACTGGTCTGAGGTCGGCACCATCCATGTGACAGGTACCAGGAGACTGGTCCATGCACCGTCCATGTGCTCTCTCTATGACCCCTGACAGGTACCAGGAGACTGGTCTGACAGGTCGGCACCGATCCATGTGCTCTCTCTATGACCCCTGACAGGTACCAGGAGACTGGTCTGAGGTCGGCACCGTCCATGTGCTCTCTCTATGACCCCTGACAGGTACCAGGAGACTGGTCTGAGGTCGGCACCGTCCATGTGCTCTCTCTATGACCCCTGACAGGTACCAGGAGACTGGTCTGAGGTCGGCACCGTCCATGTGCTCTCTCTATGACCCCTGACAGGTACCAGGAGACTGGTCTGAGGTCGGCACCGTCCATGTGCTCTCTCTATGACCCCTGACAGGTACCAGGAGAGTCTGAGGTCGGCACTGGTCTGAGGTCCAGGAGACTGGTCTGAGGTCGGCACCGTCCATGTGCTCTCTATGACCCCTGACAGGTACCAGGAGACTGGTCTGAAGTCGGCACCGTCCATGTGCTCTCTCTATGACCCCTGACAGGTACCAGGAGACTGGTCTGAAGTCGGCACCGTCCATGTGCTCTCTCTATGACCCCTGACAGGTACCAGGAGACTGGTCTGACCGTCCAGTCTATGACCCCTGCACCGATGATGTGCTCTCTCTATGACCCCTGACAGGTACCAGGAGACTGGTCTGAGGTCGGCACCGTCCATGTGCTCTCTCTATGACCCCTGACAGGTACCAGGAGACTGGTCTGAGGTCGGCACCGTCCATGTGCTCTCTCTATGACCCCTGACAGGTACCAGGAGACTGGTCTGAAGTCGGCACCATGATGTGCTCTCTCTATGACCCCTGACAGGTACCAGGAGACTGGTCTGAAGTCGGCACCGATCCATGTGCTCTCTCTCTCTATGACCCCTGACAGGTACCAGGAGACTGGTCTGAAGGTCGGCACCGTCCATGTGCTCTCTCTATGACCCCTGACAGGTACCAGGAGACTGGTCTGAAGTCGGCACCGTCCATGTGCTCTCTCTATGACCCTGACAGGTACCAGGAGACTGGTCTGAGGTCGGCACCGTCCATGTGCTCTCCATGACCCCTGACAGGTACCTCGGCACCTCCTCTATGACCCCTGACAGGTACCAGGAGACTGGTCTGAGGTCGGCACCGTCCATGTGCTCTCTCTATGACCCCTGACAGGTACCAGGAGACTGGTCTGAGGTCGGCACCGTCCATGTGCTCTCTCTATGACCCCTGACCGGTACCAGGAGACTGGTCTGAAGTCGGCACCGTCCATGTGCTCTCTATGACCCCTGACAGGTACCAGGAGACTGGTCTGGCACCGTCCATGGTGACTGACAGGTACCAGGAGACTGGTCTGAAGTCGGCACCGTCCATGTGCTCTCTCTATGACCCCTGACAGGTACCAGGAGACTGGTCTGAGGTCGGCACCGTCCATGTGCTCTCTCTATGACCCCTGACAGGTACCAGGAGACTGGTCTGAGGTCGGCACCGTCCATGTGCTCTCTCTATGACCCCTGACAGGTACCAGGAGACTGGTCTGAGGTCGGCACCGTCCATGTGCTCTCTCTATGACCCCTGACAGGTACCAGGAGACTGGTCTGAGGTCGGCACCGTCCATGTGCTCTCTCTATGACCCCTGACAGGTACCAGGAGACTGGTCTGAGGTCGGCACCGTCCATGTGCTCTCAGGTCCATGAGACTGGTCTGAGGTCGGCACATGTGCTCTCTCTATGGTACCAGGAGACTGGTCTGAAGTCGGCACCGTCCATGTGCTCTCTCTATGACCCCTGACAGGTACCAGGAGACTGGTCTGAGGTCGGCACCGTCCATGTGCTCTCTCTATGACCCCTGACAGGTACCAGGAGACTGGTCTGAAGTCGGCACCGTTGATGTGCTCTCTCTATGACCCCTGACAGGTACCAGGAGACTGGTCTGAGGTCGGCACCGTCCATGTGCTCTCTCTATGACCCCTGACAGGTACCAGGAGACTGGTCTGAGGTCGGCACCGTCCATGTGCTCTCTCTATGACCCCTGACAGGTACCAGGAGACTGGTCTGAGGTCGGCACCGTCCATGTGCTCTCTCTATGACCCCTGACAGGTACCAGGAGACTGGTCTGAAGTCGGCACCGTCCATGTGCTCTCTCTATGACCCCTGACAGGTACCAGGAGACTGGTCTGAGGTCGGCACCGTCCATGTGCTCTCTCTATGACCCCTGACAGGTAC
>NW_026284253.1:0-72500 GCF_023373465.1 Oncorhynchus keta
GGCTGCTACTGGCCTGGTCTCTAATGTGGTGGGCTGCTACTGGTCTGGTCTCTAATGTGGTGGGCTACTACTGGCTGCTAATGTGGTGGGCTGCTACTGGCCTGGTCTCTAATGTGGTGGGCTGCTACTGGCCTGGTCTCTAATGCTACTGGTGGGCTGCTACTGGCCTGGTCTCTAATGTGGTGGGCTGCTACTGGGGTCTCTAATGTGGTGGGCTGCTACTGGTCTCTAATGTGGTGGGCTGCTATGGTGGTGGGCTGCTACTGGCCTCTAATGGTGGGCTGCTACTGGCTCTAATGTGGTGGGCTGCTACTGGCCTGGCCTCTAATGTGGTGGGCTGCTACTGGCCTTGGATGTATGATTATGATTTATTATTGTGATGTAAGATTATGACGCATGCCTAATTCCATCTCTCCACTCTCTCTAGAAAAATATTCTCTAGAAATAGAAGGAAGTCATTGTATTATTCTCTAGAAATAGAAGGAAGTCATTGTATTATTCTCTAGAAATAGAAGGAAGTCATTGTATTATTCTCTAGAAATAGAAGGAAGTCATTGTATTATTCTCTAGAAATAGAAGGAAGTCATTGTATTATTTTCTAGAAATAGAAGGAAGTCATTGTATTATTCTCTAGAAATAGAAGGAAGTCATTGTATTATTATCTAGAAACAGAAGGAAGTCATTGTATTATTCTCTAGAAATAGAAGGAAGTCATTGTATTATTCTCTAGAAATAGAAGGAAGTCATTGTATTATTCTAGAAACAGAAGGAAGTCATTGTATTATTCTCTGAAACAGAAGGAAGTCATTGTATTATTCTCTAGAAATAGAAGGAAGTCATTGTATTATTTCTCTAGAAGGAAGTCAAATAGAAGGAAGTCATTGTATTATTCTCTAGAAATAGAAGGAAGTCATTGTATTATTCTCTCATTGGAATAGAAGGAAGTCATTGTATTATTCTCTAGAAATAGAAGGAAGTCATTGTATTATTATCTAGAAATAGAAGGAAGTCATTGTATTATTATCTAGAAATAGAAGGAAGTCATTGTATTATTATCTATGACACAGAAGGAAGTCATTGTATTATTCTCTAGAAATAGAAGGAAGTCATTGTATTATTCTCTAGAAATAGAAGGAAGTCGTTGTATTATTATCTAGAAACAGAAGGAAGTCATTGTATTATTCTCTAGAAATAGAAGGAAGTCATTGTATTATTCTCTAGAAATAGAAGGAAGTCATTGTATTATTCTCTATGACACAGAAGGAAGTCATTGTATTATTCTCTAGAAATAGAAGTTAGTCATTGTATTATTCTCTATGAAATAGAAGGAAGTCATTGTATTATTCTCTATGAAATAGAAGGAAGTCATTGTATTATTCTCTGTGATATGAAGGAGTATAAAGGGTTCAGATCAGACACTGCAGTCTGACAAAGGAATGAATCTTTGTACTGTACGTGCCCTTAGATCCTAAATCCTCAGGGTTTGACTGAGGCAACCCAGAATCTATCATGCTCTGTTAGACTACTCAGAAAGGGAACCCAGAATCTATCATGCTCTGTTAGACTACTCAGATAGGGAACCCAGAATCTATCATGCTCTGTTAGACTACTCAGATAGGGAACCCAGAATCTATCATGATCTGTTAGACTACTCAGATAGGGAACCCAGAATCTATCATGCTCTGTTAGACTACTCAGATAGGGAACCCAGAATCTATCATGCTCTGTTAGACTACTCAGATAGGGAACACAGAATCTATCATGCTCTGTTAGACTACTCAGATAGGGAACACAGAATCTATCATGCTCTGTTAGACTACTCAGATAGGGAACCCAGAATCTATCATGCTCTGTTAGACTACTCAGATAGGGAACCCAGAATCTATCATGCTCTGTTAGACTACTCAGATAGGGAACACAGCATCTATCATGCTCTGTTAGACTACTCAGATAGGGAACCCAGAATCTATCATGCTCTGTTAGACTACTCAGATAGGGAACCCAGAATCTATCATGCTCTGTTAGACTACTCAGATAGGGAACACAGCATCTATCATGCTCTGTTAGACTACTCAGATAGGGAACCCAGAATCTATCATGCTCTGTTAGACTACTCAGATAGGGAACACAGCATCTATCATGCTCTGTTAGACTACTCAGATAGGGAACCCAGAATCTATCATGATCTGTTAGACTACTCAGATAGGGAACACAGCCTCAAACCAATGATATATATATTTTTTTTAAAGTGAGGAGAGTTTATGCCAAGGTCTTCTGTGACCAATCAGTACTTAGTCGTACTGCACACAATATGCAGGATACGACCTAGTTGAGGTAATTTAATATTCCTCAAACACACTGAAAAATATAGACAGGAGAAGTGATTATCTGAACTCTTCTCAATACTGAGCACCTTAGCGTGACCTTATTGGTCAATAGGCTGTTAGACTTTAAGGAACCCAGTGCTCTGTTAGACTACTCAGATAGAACCCTATCTACATCGTAGAATGTATACATGACACTTTGGATAAAAGCATCTGCTAAAGCATCAGTACCACAGGTAGCATCAGTACTCAAACAAAGATATATATATATTTTTTTTAGAATCAGTACCACAAGTAGAATCAGTACCACAAGTAGAATCAGTACCACAAGTAGAATCAGTACCACAAGTAGCATCAGTACCACAGGTAGCATCAGTACCACAAGTAGAATCAGTACCACAAGTAGAATCAGTACCACAAGTAGAATCAGTACCACAAGTAGCATCAGTACCACAAGTAGCATCAGTACCACAAGTAGCATCAAACACAAATCTTGGGACTACGGACGGTTGTGGGGTCCCCATGGGTATAGACAGAGAGAGCGGGTGAGAGAGAGACACACAGAGACACAGAGAGTGAGCGAGAGAGACCGAAAAAGAGAGTAAACGTTCGAGAGAGACATAGAGAGAAAGAGACAGAGACAGAGAGCAAGCGCGTGAGAGAGAGAGCGAGATAGAGAGGGAGACCGAGAGAGCGAGCAAGCGACAGACAGAGAGAGCGTCAGACAGACAGACAGACAGACAGACAGACAGACAGACAGACAGACAGACAGACAGACAGACAGACAGACAGGTCAGTGGTTGAAAGGTAATTCAGTGCCACAGGGAAGAGGGGTTCTGGTTGTGCTGTTCGACTCCCCAGCTGTAATGAGGCTGAGATTAAACCAGCACAACCTGACATGAGGAAAACACATTATGTGCGTCGCAAATGGAACCCTACTTCCTATATAGTGCACTACTTTTGACCATAGCCTTATGGACCCTGGTCAAAAGTAGTGCACTATAAAGGGATTAGGGGTGCAATTTGGGACGCATCCCTCCACTTTTCACAGAGAATGATCTCATTATTAAAACATATAGCCCAAAGACAGAACAGGAGGTTTGTGTTGGATTGTGTGTGTAAAAGGAAGAAGATATCAAAACGAGACAGTTTTACAGGATTTAATTTTGGAATCTTTTATTTGAGGACTTGTTTGTCTCAAACTCACTCTAAATACAAGTGTGTGGTACATATGTTATTTTAATGGACCAAAAACAGGTTTCTTTCAAAATATGTTGTAGGTTAAACTACTACTGTGCATTAGAGACAATGTTGTGTATTGTTTGTTTGTTGTATGATGAAAGCGATTGTACAATTTCATCCTGCCTTTAAATAAAATGTTTCATTTAAAAGCCAAAAATTAAAATGTCCTTGTTTTTGAAAGAAAGGCACATTTTCTTTTGTCCATCAAAAAAACATAAAATGTATCAGTAAATACGGCGTAGACATTGTTAATGTTGTAAATGACTATTGTAGCTGGAAATGGCTGATTTTTTTTATGGAATATCTGACAACACCTGGCGTGACAACAGAGGCCCATTATCTGCAAACCATCTCTTCCTGTGTTCCAAATGGTAATCCGTTGTGTCTAGCTAATCTCAAGATTAATAATTTTGAAAAGGCTAATTTGATCATTAGAAAACCCTTTTGTAATTATGTTAACACAGCTGAAAACTGTTGTTCTGATAAAATAAATTGTTAAACTGGATCTAATCCTTTAGACTCATTGCAATATCTGTTTCTGAGCAACACCTGGCATTTGTGGGTTCGACAACAGGCTCTGACAACACCTGCAGGGAACCTGGATCTAATCCTGTTTCTGACAACACCTGGATCTAATCTTCTGACAACACCTGGATCTAATCCTGTTTCTGACGACATTCTTGTTCTGATAAACCTGGATCTAATCCTGTTCCATGACAACACCTGGATCTAATCCTGTTTCCAAGATATTGAACTTCATTAGAGTGTCCTAGTTTCTGACAACACCAGACGCCTAAGTCTTCAACACCTGGATCTAATCCTGTTTCTGCAGTTTCATTAAATAGTATCCTGTTTCTGACAAAACATGTTGCACAGTGTGCAACGTCTATGAGCCAATCAATAATGTTTGAGTGTGACTGCATATAGGTATGCAGGATGCTGGATCCCTTCTAAAGGCAGCCCATAATTCACTGTCATGTCCAGTGTCTGATAGATTCATTTTGCTCATCTTAATCTTTTATTTTTATTAGCCAGTCAGAGATTCATTAAATAGCTCTGAGCCTACCAGATTTAGGCCAGCACTCAAATACCTTGGTCCTCATTCCTCATCACTGTTGATTCCATCTATAAACACCTGGTGTCTATAAACACCTTGGGTACATTATTAAACACCTGGTCCTAACATTCCATCTATAAACACCTTGGTCCTAACATTCCATCTATAAATCCTGTTCTGACAACACCTGGATCTAATAAACACCTTGTCCTAACATTCTGACAACACCTGGTCCTAACATTCCTTTAATAAACACCTGTTTCTTTAACAACACCTTGGTCCTAACATCTTTAATAAACACCTGTTTCTGACAACACCTGGATCTAATCCTGTTTCTGATCAACACCTGGATCTTTAATCCTGTTTCTGACAACACCTGGATTCTAATCCTTGGTTTCCATGATAAACACCTGGATCTAATCCTGTTTCTGACAACACCTTCTTTAATAAACACCTGTCCTAACATTCCAATAAACACCTGGATCTTTAATAAACACCTTGGTTTCCTGATAAACACCTGGATCTAATCCTGTTTCATTCCATCTATAAACACCTGGATCTAATCCTGTTTCTATAAACACCTGGTCCTAACATTCCTTTAATAAACACCTGTCCTTTCTTTAATAAACACCTGGATCTTTAATCCTGTCCTAACATTCTTTAATAAACACCTGTCCTAACATTCCATCTATAACACCTTAGTTTCATCTATAAACACCTGTCCTAACATTCCATCTAACACCTAGTCTTAACATTGACTATAAACACCTGGATTCTTTAATAAACACCTGGTCCTAACATTCTGATAAACACCTTTGGTCCTAACATTCTAATCCTGTTTCTGATTAACACCTGGATCTAATCCTTTAATAAACACCTTGGTCCTGACTTTAATAAACACCTGGGTCCTAATCCTGTTTCTGACAAATTCCTGGATGTTGCTAACAGTGTTTAATAAACACCTTGGTAACATTCCATCTATGACCTTGGTCCAATTCTTTAATAAAATGTTTGTAACATTCCTTTAATAAACACCTTGGTGCATATAGGTATGCAGTTAGATGTTGTATTCAGGGATCCCTTCCGGAAGGGCCTTAAAAGCTAGCATTCCTTTAATAATTCACTTAATAAACACCTTGGTAACATTCCACTATAAACAGTCCTAACATTCCGATAAACACCTTGGTATGATAGATTAATGATGCTCATCATTCCATCTATAAACAGCCAGCTCTTCCATGCTGCTCAGTAATAAACACCTCCTAAGAGCCTTAATAAACACCTTAGCCTAACATTCCTTTAGGTACCAGTCCTAACATTCCATCTATAAAACCTTAGTCCTAACATTCCATCTATAAACACCTGGTATTCCATCTATAAACACCTTAGTCTTAACATTCCATCTATAAACACCTTTCCTAACATTCCTAATAAACACCTTAGTCCTAACATTCCTTTAATAAACACCTTGGTCCTAACATTCCTTTATAAACACCTTGGTCCCTAACATTCCTGTAATTAACACCTTGGTCCTAACATTCCTTTAATAAACACCTTGGTCCTAACATTCCTTTAATAAACACCTTGGTCCTAACATTCCATCTATTAATACCTTGGTCCTAACATTCCTTTAATAAACACCTTGGTCCTAACATTCCTTTAATAAACACCTTGGTCCTAACATTCCATCTATTAATAAACACCTTGGTCCTAACATTCCTTTAATAAACACCTTGGTCCTAACATTCCTTTAATAAACACCTTGGTCCTAACATTCTATCTATAAACACCTTGGTCCTAACATTCCTTTAATAAACACCTATAATGAACTAAGACATCATGTAGATATACAATGCCTGGCCTTTGGCGTTTTCCCTATTTTGTTGCATTACAACCTGTAATTTAATTGGATTTTTATTTTTATTTCATGTGATGGACGTACACAAAATAGTCCAAATTGGTGAAGTGAAATGAAAATAATGTCTTGTTGAAAAAACAATAACGGAAAAGTGGTGTGTGTCTATGTATTCACCCCCTTCGCCATGAAGCCCTTAAATACGATCTGGTGCAAACAATTACCTTCAGAAGTCACATCATTAGTTAAATAAAGTCGTCCTGTGTGCAATCTATGTGTCACATGATCTGTCACATGACCTGTTCTGAAATGCCCCAGAGTCTGCAACACCACTAAGCAAGGGGCACCACGAAGACCAAGTTGCTCTCCAAACAGGTCAGAGACAAAGTTGTGGAGAAGTACAGATCAGGGTTAGATTATTAAAAAAATATCAGAAACTTTGAACATCCCACAGAGCACCATTAAATCCATGATAAGAAATTGGTACCACAACAAACCTGCCAAGAGAGGGCCGCCCACCAAAACTCACAGACCAGGCAAGATGGGCATTAATCAGAGAGGCAACAAAGAGACCAAAGATAACCCTGAAGCAGCTGCAAAGCTCCACAGCGGAGATTGGAGTATCTGTCCATAGGACCACTTTAAACCGTACACTTTACAGAACTGGCCTTTACAGAAGAGTGGCTAGAAAAAAAGCCATTGCTTAAAGGAAAAAAATAAGCAGGCATGTGGGAGACTCCCCAAACATATGGAAGAAAGTACTCTGTTCAGATGACTAAAATGGAGCTTTTTAGCCATCAAGGAAAACGCCATGTCTGGCGCAAACCCAACACGTCTCATCACCCAGAGAACACCATCCCTTCAATTCTGACCAGTTTCCCAGTCCCTGTCGAGGAAAAACATTGGCAGGGACTGGGAATCTGGTCAGAATTGAAGGAATGATGGATAGCGCTAAATACAGGGAAATTCTTGGGGAAACCTGTTTCAGTCTTCCAGATATTTGAGACCGGGACGGAGGATCACCTTCCAACAGGACAATGACCCTAAGCATACAGCTAAAGCAACACTCGAGTGATTTAAGGGGAAACATTTAAATGTCTTGGAATGGCCTCGTCAAAGCCCAGACCTCAATCCAATTGAGAATCTGTGGTATGACTTAAAGATTGCTGTACACCAGTGGAACCCATCCAACTTGAAGGAGCTGGAGCAGTTTTTCCTTGAAGAATGGGCAAAATCCCAGTGCCTAGATGTACCAAGCTTATAGAGACATACCCATTGTTTGCTGTTTGGGGTTTTACAGACTTGCAGCTGTAATTGCTGCAAAAGGTGGCTCTACAAAATATTGACTTTTTTTTGGGGGGTGAATAGTTATGCACGATCAAGTTTTCAGTGTTTTTGTCTTATTCCTTTTTGTTTCACAATAAACAATATTTTGCATCTTCAAAATGGTAGGCATGTTGTGTAAATCAAATGACACAAACCCCCCAAAATCTATTTTAATTCCAGTTTGTAAGGCAACAAAATAGGAAAAATGCAAAGGGGGTGAATACTTTCACAAGCCATTGTATGACCTTATTGTATTTCCTGATCGCCAACAGTTCCTCAGATTACTACTGTGATAGTTCCTCAGGTTACTATGGCGATAGTTCCTCAGATTACTACGGCGATAGTTCCTCAGATTACTACGGTGATAGTTCCTCAGATTACTACGACGATAGTTCCTCAGATTACTACGGTGATAGTTCCTCAGATTACTACGGTGATAGTTCCTCAGATTACTATGGTGATAGTTCCTCAGATTACTATGGCGATATTTCCTCAGATTACTATGGCGATAGTTCCTCAGATTACTATGGCGATAGTTCCTCAGATTACTATGCCGATAGTTCCTCAAATTACTACGGCAATAGTTCCTCAGATTACTACGGCGATAGTTCCTCAGATTACTACAGTGATAGTTCCTCAGATTACTACGGCGATAGTTCCTCAGATTACTACAGTGATAGTTCCTCCGATTACTATGCCGATAGTGCCTCAGATTACTACGACGATAGTTCCTCAGATTACTACAGTGATAGTTCCTCAGATTACTACGGCGATAGTTCCTCAGATTACTACAGTGATAGTTCCTCAGATTACTACGGCAATAGTTCCTCAGATTACTACGGCAATAGTTCGTCAGATTACTACAGTGATAGTTCCTCAGATTACTACGACGATAGTTCCTCAGATTACTACGGCGATAGTTCCTCAGATTACTATGGTGATAGTTCCTCGGGTAACTACACTGATAGTTCCTCAGATTACTACAGTGATAGTTCCTCAGATTACTACAGTGATAGTTCCTCAGATTACTATGGTGATAGTTCCTCAGATAACTTCAGTGATAGTTCCTCAGATTACTACAGTAATAGTTCCTCAGATTACTACAGTGATAGTTCCTCAGATTACTACAGTGATAGTTCCTCAGATTACTACAGTGATAGTTCCTCAGATTACTACAGTGATAGTTCCTCAGATTACTACAGTGATAGTTCCTCAGATTACTACGGCGATAGTTCCTCACATTACTACAGTGATAGTTCCTCAGATTATTACAGTGATAGTTCCTCAGATTACTACAGCGATAGTTCCTCAGATTACTACAGTGATAGTTCCTCAGATTACTACAGTGATAGTTCCTCAGATTACTACGGCGATAGTTCCTCAGATTACTACAGTGATAGTTCCTCAGATTACTACAGTGATAGTTCCTCAGATTACTACAGTGATAGTTCCTCAGATTACTACAGTGATAGTTCCTCAGATTACTACAGTGATAGTTCCTCAGATTACTACGGTGATAGTTCCTCAGATTACACTGAGGTAGGTGCAATCCCAATAAAAATATATTTAGGCTGTCATCTGTACCAGCCCTTATATACCCTCCTGATGTCTAGGCTGTCATCTGTACCAGCCATCCCTATACCCTCCTGCAGTAAATGCCTGGATGTATCGTGACGCCACACTTCACTGCTACCAAAGGTTTTACATTTCCCACAAAACACACGGCGAAAGGTGGAGGATTGGCAATAATGTAAAACCTAGTCTAATCCACTGGGGAAATACAGGACTGTTTTCCAGCCAGCATTATGACAGAATGCTCGTCGAGATAGAATAGGGAAATAAAAATCTTCATTTCTTATTAATCCTACATCCACAGGCTACTCCGTAATAATATAGGCTTTTCCATGCAAGGCAAATAACAGGCATGTACTGTGTGTTTTCACGGTGCCTTATTGGAATGAATAGAGATGGTTTCCTCGCTGTATATTTAGATGGACATTTTCTCTCTCTCTCTCGCTCTCTCCCCCTCTCTCTCTCTCTCTCTCGCTCTCTCCCCTCCTCTCTCTCTCTCTCGCTCTCTCCCCTCTCTCTCTCTCTCGCTCTCTCCCCTCTTTCTCCCTCTCTGTCTCTCTCTCTCCCCTCTCTCTCTCTCTCTCCCTCTCCCCCTCTCTCTCTCTCTCCCTCTCCCCTCTCTCTCTCCCTCTCTCTCCCCTCTCTCTCTCTCTCTCTCTCTCTCTCTCTCTCTCTCTCCTCTCTCTCTCTCTCTCTCTCTCTCTCTCTCTCTCTCTCACTCTCTCTCTCTAGATAGCTACAACACATAGTCTATATTTCCATCTCTCCCTCCTCTCTGTCCAACTCTCTCCCATTTCTCCATCCATCCATCTCCCAGGTATCCACAAGCTTGTTATTATGTCCAGACATACACCACAGAAAATGACTTAGTGTCTCCGCTCCAGATCTGTGTGAATAAGTGAGAGCTGCTGTTCTGACTTCTGGGCTCTGCTTCAGGCCAGGACAGCGTCAATGGACGATTCAATGAAATATTGCAATAGTCCGTCCCTTAATAACCCAATGTATTTCCTCAATTCTGCAAATACATTGGGTACCAATACATGAATTACATTAGCGGAAATACTGTACTACAAATGTCTGCAAAAGATACAGTATGTCTTCTCTATATGTTCTTCCATTTTGCTGTAACTAGCATGTGTTATCCCTGTAACTAGCATGTAACTAGCATGTATTATTCCTATAACTAGCATGTATTATCCCTGTAACTAGCATGTAACTAGCATGTATTATTCCTATAACTAGCATGTATTATCCCTGTAACTAGCATGTATTATCCCTGTAACTAGCATGTAACTATGTATTATCCCTGTAACTAGCATGTAACCTGTAACTAGCATGTATTATCCTGTAACTAGCATGTAACTAGCATGTATTATCCCTGTAACTAGCATGTAACCATGTAACTAGCATGCATGTATTATCCTAAGCATGTATTATCTGTATTACTAGCATGTATTATCCCTGTAACTAGCATGTATTAACTAGCATGTATTATCCCTGTAACTAGCATATTATCCTGTAAGCATGTAACTAGCATGTATTATCCCTGTAACTAGCATGTATTATCCTGTAACTAGCATGTATTATCCCTGTAACTAGCATGTATTATCCCTGTAACTAGCATGTATTATCCCTGTAACTAGCATGTATTATCCCTGTAACTAGCATGTATTATCCCTGTAACTAGCATGTATTATCCCTGTAACTAGCATGTATTATCCCTGTAACTAGCATGTATTATCCCTGTAACTAGCATGTATTATCCCTGTAACTAGCATGTATTATCCCTGTAACTAGCATGTATTATCCCTGTAACTAGCATGTATTATCACTGTAACTAGCATGTATTATCACTGTAACTAGCATGTATTATCCCTGTAACTAGCATGTATTATCCCTGTAACTAGCATGTATTACATCTAGCATGTATTATCCCTGTAACTAGCATGTATTATCCCTGTAACTAGCATGTGTATCCCTGTACTAGCCCTGCTAGCATGTATTATCCCTGTAACTAGCATGTATTATCCCTGTAACTAGCATGTATTACATGTATTATCCCTGTAACTAGCATGTATTATCCCTGTAACTAGCATGCATATTATCCTGTAACTACATGTGTTATCCCTGTAACTAGCATAATAACTAGCATGTATTATCCCTGTAACTAGCATGTATTATCCCTGTAACTAGCATGTATTATCCCTGTAACTAGCATGTATTATCCCTGTAACTAGCATGTTTATCCCCTGTAACCATGTATTATCCCTGTAACTAGCATGTATTATCCCTGTAACTAGCATGTATTATCCTAGCATGTATTATCCCTATAACTAGCATGTATTATCCTGTAACTAGCATGTAACATCCTGTATCCCTGTAACTAGCATGTATTATCCCTGTAACTAGCATGTAACATCCCTGTAACTAGCATGTATTATCCCTGAAACTTAGCGTGGTTAGTTGGAGCTAATGAACTCATAAACAGCTGTAAGTGTCATCAAATATTCCCTATGTATTATCCCCTACTGTCCTCATGTATTATCCTCCTTCTCCCCTTCTCCCTCCTCCTCACCATCCCTGTAACTAGCATGTTCTACTGTTCTCATGCCACTCCTAACTAGCAGTGTGTTATTCCCTCCTCCTCCTCATGTATTATCCTCCTCCTCCTCATCCATCCTCCTCCTCCTCCTCCTCCTCCTCCTCCTCTCATCACCAGAAGTATAAAATGCTGCATTGTAACCTATGTGTTTATGAACCTATTTATTCTCAACATTCCAATGGCGCAAATCAATTGAGTCACATGATCTTCAATACATAATTATCTAGGTTAATGGAGGCTTGTCTGTGTTCATTATTGTCTTGACTTGAGGTATTGGTGATTTGCGACACTCCGTCTTCTTACTCCGCCACGAGCCGTGCCGTTAGCCAGGGAGAGGAGGGTTGCTCAAAAAAACAGCAATATAAATCAGAAATGTGTAGTTTTCTCCCGCACTCGCCTGTAAGATAACATTTATCCAGGGAAAGCCCTCTAGCTCTCCGTCTCAAACTTCATTTCCATTTTGACTCTTTGGCAAGCTAGCGGGTTAGCGCCCGTCTCCAGCTCTGCTGGGATTAGTGAAGCACCTGTAGATTGGGCAAGAGACCAAAACAGAGTCCCAAATGGCACCCCTTTCCCTACACAGTACACTCTTTTTGGTCAGAAGTAGTGCACTGAATAGGTAAAGAGGGTGCCGTTTGAGACTCATTCCCGAGTTCTCTCTCCGACCTGGTCGCCTCTGGAAGTAGCTCCCATCCTGGAAGTGTTCGCCTGCAAAAAAAAAACCTATTCCTCAACCAACTGAGCAGCTGCTCTCCTCAAACCAAGCTGTCAAGGTGCAGAAGGCTTCATAAATATATATTACATCAAATCACCACATATATTAAAATAGGGAGTTCTTCTCTCTCTCTCTCTCTCTCTCTCTCTCTCTCTCTCTCTCTCTCTCTCTCTCTCTCTCTCTCTCTCTCCAACTCTCTAGCTAGACAGAGGACAACAGAGGAGAAGCTCATCTCTCTCTCTCTCTCTCTCTCCTCTCTCTCTCTCTCTCTCTCTCTCTCTCTCTCTCTCTCTCCATCACTACAACACATTGGCCTAGGGCAATATAGACAGTGTGGTCCAAACAGCAGGAGAAGCACAGTTTCATTTCATTGTGATACTGCCTTTTCAATGACTTTGATCCTCGTAGCTCTGTTGCCAGTGTCCACCTCCTGACCCCACAGGGACTTGGTTGTTGTCAGACATCTGGGGGACAGCTACTAGACTGAATTCTCTCCATACAGTGATTTGCCTGGTCCAAACAGCAGGAGTAGGACAGTCTAACAGTAGTAGGTGATACATCCTGTCATTAGCAGGGCCTGGTAGTAGACAGCTACTCTGTTACAGGGCCTGGTAGTAGACAGCTACTCTGTTATAGGGCCAGGGACTACTCTGTTACAGGGGCCTGGTAGTAGACAGCTACTCTGTTATAGGGCCTGGTAGTAGACAGCTACTCTGTTACAGGGCCTGGTAGTAGACAGCTACTCTGTTACAGGGACTGGTAGTAGACAGCTACTCTGTTATAGGGACTGGTAGTAGACAGCTACTCTGTTAGGGCCTGGTAGTAGACAGCTACTCTGTTATAGGGCCTGGTAGTAGACAGCTACTCTGTTATAAGGACAGCTACTCTGTTACAGGGCCTGGTAGTAGACAGCTACTCTGTTATAGGGCCTGGTAGTAGGGACAGCTACTCTGTTACAGCCTACTCTGTTATAGGGCCTGGTAGTAGACAGCTACTCTCTGTTACTCTGTTATAGGGACTGGCTTATCTAGCACAGCTTATGGTTTGAGAGTTCATCTGATTCCTAATGGCTGCGTGTGTTTGGGAAGCCATCTTAATGTTAGTTGCTGTGTGGACTGCTGATAGGCCACATCTAGAGCCTGGGGGTCAGAGGCTGCCAATCAGTGGACCACCCAGGATGAAGGACCAGATAGTGTCCCACCCAGGATGGAGGACCTGATAGTGTCCCACCCAGGATGGAGGACCTGATAGTGTCCCACCCAGGATGGAGGACCTGATAGTGTCCCACCCAGGATGGAGGACCTGATAGTGTCCCACCCAGGATGGAGGACCTGATAGTGTCCCACCCAGGATGGAGGACCTGATAGTGGACTACCCAGGATGGAGGACCTGATAGTGGACCACCCAGGATTTCCATTGACAGCCTACCAGGGAACAGTCAGCTAACTACCTAGTAGTAGAACAACATATTTTTTATTTTGTCAGCTCGGGGATTTGATCCAGCAACCTTTTGGTTGCCTATGACCAAGAACCCAGTGGTCACTCTGACAGAGCTCTAGAGTTCCTCTGTGTAGATGGGAGCACCTTCCAGCAGGACAAACATCTCTGCAGCACTCCGCCAACCAATGTTGTCATGACGCAACAAGCAGCCTCGTCTCAGAGAAAGACGTATGACACTATACGTCCTCCAAGATGTATGATAAGTTATATCATCTGATTCGTATGATATTGTACGACCACTATTACATTAATTACGTAACCAAACCTAATGTAATACTCTGTACCATACTAAATTGAAGGATATAAATATACATACCAAATCCTACCAATTGCCCTGAGGCCAGGTTGGAATTTCAGCCTGACCCTTAGCTTCCTAAGCTTCAAACATGTCACATTTATAACCGTCATTTATCATAGTCGCTCACCTTCAAATTCTACTCCCACAAAAAAAAACAGGTCAGAAAGACAGTAATTTATGTTCGCCATAAAATATCCACATTTTAATGTTAGTCTGTGTGAGATTTAATGGGATACTTCACACAGCTCTCAGCATATTACAATGGGATCATTTCATTGTTGTTTGGTGACAGTGACATATTTGACTGTGTGAAGTCTTCAGATTCCCACTAATAAGATGTGGTACAGAGGGAGACCATTAAGTCAGACCCAGGAAGGGTGCACCCTATTCCCTATGTAGGGACCTATAAGTCAGACCCAGGAAGGGTGCACCCTATTCCCTATGTAGGGCCCTCGTATTCTGTAGGGATCGATAGTCTCAGAGTTTAATAGTCTCAGAATTTCCAGCCGTGTAGCCTATACTCCATTCCTAACCATACCATTCAACAACCATTGCAACCTTAGCTTCCACGCTTACACACAGGGTAGCCTAGTGGTTAGAGTGTTGGACTAGTCACCAGAAGGTTGCTAGTTAAAACCCCCAAGCTGACTAGGTACAAATCTGTCATCCTGCCCCTGAACAGGCAGTTAACCCACTGTTCCTAGGCTGTCATTGAAAATAAGAATGTGTTTTCTTAACTGACTTGCCTAGTTAAATAAAGGTAAAATAAAAAATAAAAAAATATGCTATATGGTGTAATGTGAATTTCCTCAGGAGTGGGTTTTAATTTTCATAACAATGGAAAAGGGCGGTTCCATGATGCTCACGGGGGCGTGGCCACTGACGAGTTCAACTTGACAGGGAATACAATTCTCTCAAATTAAACATCACCTTACATTGTTTCACAAATAGTTTCATCTTTACTCATGAATTTTATACAATAATTAGATGCAAACCACATAATTGAGACATGTACACATTCAGAGATATAGTTGTGTGTTTTCTGTCCTCCATGAGGTCACCAAATGAAACACTCGTCGTACCCATCCCTTCAGTGTCCACGGACTCTTCCCACATTCTCAAAATTGGACATATTGTTTAATTCTCCCGATTTGGGGATTTAGGAGTTCGGCTAAGTCAAAATTGTTTGTTCACTCTGTGGTCTCTCTCTCTGCACGGCCAGGGGGAGAGATTCTCCACCAGGAATTTACGACCTGAGATAACAGAATGTGGGTGTTGGAGAGAGAGAGAGAGAAAGAGGGGGGAAGCCACGATTTACACCCAGAAAGGGCCACTTCATGACAGTTTACTAAGTGTCCGTTGAACCACAATAAACCTGACACATGGAGATGAGAGGAATCCCATATCAGAACACTAGGGATCTCCATACAGTAACAACCTGAGAAAGACCAGAGACAGTACCTGAACGGATCAGTGGGACATGACATCGTTAAGAAGATATATGGACTGGAGAGGGTGATGTAAGGTCTGTGTCCTAAATGACACCAGGTTCCCTACGTTGAGCACTACGTTAGACCAGAGCCCTATGGCACCCTATTTCCTATATAGTGCACTACTTTAGACCAGAGCCCTATGGCACCCTGTTCCCTATATAGTGCACTACTTTAGACCTGGGCCTTATGGCACGCTATTCCCTATATAGTGCACTACTTTAGACCAGAGCCCTATGGCACCCTATTCCCTATATGGTGCACTACTTTAGACCAGAGCCCTATGGCACCCTATTCCCTATATAGTACACTACTTTAGACCAGAGCCCTATGGCACCCTATTCCCTATATGGTGCACTACTTTAGACCAGAGCCCTATGGCACCCTATTCCCTATATAGTGCACTACTTTAGACCAGACCAGATTCCCTATATGGTGCACTACTTTAGACCAGAGCCCTATGGCACCCTATTCCCTATATAGTGCACTACTTTAGACCAGAGCCCTATGGCACCCTATTCCCTATATGGTGCACTACTTTAGACCAGAGCCCGATGGCACCCTATTCCCTATATATAGTGCACTACATTAGACCAGAGGCTCTGGGCAAACATGGATAGGGAATAGGGTGCCATTTTGGGACTTACTGTGTGGTGACGTAGACCCCACCCTCAGGGGAGACCCATCTTGTCAACAGACCACAGGACTCACTGTATGGTGATGTAGAGCCACACCCTCAGGGGAGACCCATCTTGTCAACAGACCACAGGACTCACTGTATGGTGATGTAGAGCCACACCCTCAGGGGAGACCCATCTTGTCAACAGACCACAGGACTCACTGTATGGTGATGTAGAGTCACACCCTCAGGGGAGACCCATCTTGTCTACAGACCACAGGACTCACTGTATGGTGATGTAGAGTCACACCCTCAGGGGAGACCCATCTTGTCTACAGACCACAGGACTCACTGTATGGTGATGTAGAGTCACACCCTCAGGGGAGACCCATCTTGTCTACAGACCACAGGACTCACTGTATGGTGATGTAGAGTCACACCCTCAGGGGAGACCCATCTTGTCTACAGACCACAGGACTCACTGTATGGTGATGTAGAGTCACACCCTCAGGGGAGACCCATCTTGTCTACAGACCACAGGACTCACTGTATGGTGATGTAGAGTCACACCCTCAGGGGAGACCCATCTTGTCAACAGACCACGGGACTCACTGTATGGTGATGTAGAGTCACACCCTCAGGGGAGACCCATCTTGTCAACAGACCACGGGACTCACTGTATGGTGATGTAGAGTCACACCCTCAGGGGAGACCCATCTTGTCAACAGACCACGGGACTCACTGTATGGTGATGTAGAGTCACACCCTCAGAGGAGACCCATCATGTCAACAGACCACAGGACTCACTGTATGGTGATGTAGAGTCACACCCTCAGGGGAGACCCATCTTGTCTACAGACCACAGGACTCACTGTATGGTGATGTAGAGTCACACCCTCAGGGGAGACCCATCTTGTCTACAGACCACAGGACTCACTGTATGGTGATGTAGAGTCACACCCTCAGGGGAGACCCATCTTGTCAACAGACCACAGGACTCACTGTATGGTGATGTAGAGTCACACCCTCAGGGGAGACCCATCTTGTCTACAGACCACAGGACTCACTGTATGGTGATGTAGAGTCACACCCTCAGGGAGACCCATCTTGTCTACAGACCACAGGACTCACTGTATGGTGATGTAGAGCCACACCCTCAGGGGAGACCCATCTTGTCAACAGACCACAGGACTCACTGTATGGCAGGGAATCAAAAATCAAACCACAACTCACTGTATTGGTGATGCCGAATATAACCAAACCCTACGAGCCCCTAACCAACATCTTTCAAAAAATATATATAACACTAAAAAAGGGAATACAAAAAGTCAAATCAAGCAATTTTAACTATCAAACCACAACCGTCTGTTTGTAATTCGAATATAACAGTAATTTTTATTTATTTATTTATTTCACCTTTATTTAACCAGGTAGGCTAGTTGAGAACAAGTTCTCATTTGCAACTGCGACCTGGCCAAGATAAAGTATAGCAGTGTGAACAGACAACACAGAGTTACACATGGAGTAAACAATTAGCAAGTCAATAACACAGTAGAAAAAAAAAAAATGAAAAGACGGATGGACATGAAGGAACAATGAATTGTGTCTAATTGATTTGTCATTTGTCTGATCCTTTTGCATTGGGCCGGTCTAAAACACCTCCCAAAAATACCTTCTCAAAATGAAAGCCTGGATTGCAATGTAAACAGCATCCTTTATTCAATGCCATTCTGTTCTTCTATATCTAGAAGTGGACTGACTAGTACAGGTACCCCAAATAACAACAAAAAGTCACATACTGTATCCAAAATAGTAATTCCCTCGACAAATGATTCCCTTGTCAAAAAAGACTTCTAGAATTACACACACTGTCACTCTCTTAGTTCCACACATTCCCTCTGAATCACATTCATCTGAATTCTAGAACTTCTAGAGTTCCACACATTCCTCTGAATCACATTCATCTGAATTCTAGAACTTCTAGAGTTCCACACATTCCTCTGAATCACATTCATCTGAATTCTAGAACTTCTAGAGTTCCACACATTCCCTCTGAATCACATTCATCTGAATTCTAGAACTTCTAGAGTTCCACACATTCTGAATCACATTCTCTGAGAGTTCACATTCCTCTGAATCATTCATCTGAATTCTAGAACTTCTAGAGTTCCACACATTCCTCTGAATCACATTCATCTGAATTCTAGAACTTCTAGAGTTCCACACATTCCTCTGAATCACATTCATCTGAATTCTAGAACTTCTAGAGTTCCACACATTCCTCTGAATCACAAGCAGTTATTTCACAACCAATACAACACTGGACACTTGTATCTCCCCTGAACACCGTGGGTGTTGTTGTGAGGTTAACGAGACAGTCAGTAGAATCACATACTCTCCACGAGGGATGAAATGTATGTTTTTCTTTGCCAAGAAGGGCAGGAGTCAGGCTCAACAAAATGAACATAAGAGAGGGGAAGAGGAATGTCCAATCACAAGGCACATGTCCATTTTCAACCCGGGACCTTGAACTTGCAAGGTGACTGGCTGGTTCAACAGCAACAACCAACCAATCAACTTAATTCAACTGCACATCTCTTGAATTACTCATTTTTCAATGTTGTTACCGACCTGACAACATCCGATGTTAGTGTTTTTATAGCAAGCCTCCTATTGTGATCAACGCAGGGTTAACTAGAAAGTCAGACTAATGCATTTGGAGCTGAATTTTGCCATCAACTGCCAGCTCCATGCAATTTCAGACGCAGATAGGTAGGCATGTTTTGCATATCATAGCACACACAGGCACACACACACACACAGGCACACACACAGGCACACACAGGCACACACAGGCACACACAGGCACACACAGACACACACACACACACACACACACAGCAAGCATTATATCATAATGCAAGGTTAAGCGGTTGGGGAGTAATTATGTCATTTGTAATAGTAATGCCTGCATCTTTCATATTTTATCCAGGCATTGATGTTTACAGTGATTAGATCTTTATGTGGTGCGTTCATCAAACCCCTTTACCAATCTGAGAGAACTCTGTACTGCACTGGGTTCTAGTATATACTGTCCGGGGTTCTACTATGTTTACACTGTCCGGGGTTCTACTATGTTTACACTGTCCGGGGTTCTACTATGTTTACACTGTCCGGGGTTCTACTATGTTTACACTGTCCCGGGTTCTACTATGTTTACACTGTCCGGGGTTCTACTATGTTTACACTGTCCGGGGTTCTACTATGTTTACACTGTCCGGGGTTCTACTATGTTTACACTGTCCGGGGTTCTACTATGTTTACACTGTCCGGGGTTCTACTATGTTTACACTGTCCGGGGTTCTACTATGTTTACACTGTCCGGGGTTCTACTATGTTAATAATAATAATATAATATAATAATAATAATAATAATAATATAATAATAATAATAATAATAATAATAATATATGCCATTTAGCTGACGCTTTTATCCAAAGCGACTTACAGTCATGTGTGCATACATTCTACGTATGGGTGGTCGGGAATCGAACCCACTACCCTGGCGTTACAAGCGCCATGCTCTACCAACTGAGCCACAGAAGGACCACTGTCCGGGGTTCTACTATGTTTACACTGTCGGGGTTCTACTATGTTTACACTGTCCGGGGTTCTCGTATGTGTACCGTGAAGGGTTCTAGTATGTGTCCCGTAAAGGGTTCTAGTAAGTGTACTGAATGGGGTTCTAGTAAGTGTACTGAATGGGGTTCTAGTAAGTGTACTGTATGGGGTTCTAGTATGTGTACTGTATGGGGTTCTAGTATGTGTACTGTATGGGGTCATAAAATACTGTATGGGATTCTAGTATGTGTACTGTTTGGGGTCATAATATATTTTAGTTCTGGTATGTGTACCGTGAAGGGTTCTGGTATGTGTCCCATAAAGGGTTCTATTATGTGTACTGTGTGGGGTTCTAGTATGTGTACTGTATGGGGTTCGAGTATGTGTACTGTTTGGGGTTCTAGTATGTGTACTGTTTGGGGTTCTAGTATGTGTACTGTATGGGGTTCTAGTATGTGTACTGTATGGGGTTCTAGTATGTGTACTGTATGGGGTTCTAGTATGTGTACTGTTTGGGGTCATAATATATTTTAGTTCTGGTATGTGTACCGTGAAGGGTTCTGGTATGTGTCCCATAAAGGGTTATATTATGTGTACTGTATGGGGTTCTAGTATTTGTACTGTATGGGGTTCTAGTATGTGTTCTGTTTGGGGTTCTAGTATGTGTACTGTATGGGGTTCTAGTATGTGTACTGTATGGGGTTCTAGTATGTGTACTGTATGGGGTTCTAGTATGTGTACTGTATGGGGTTCTAGTATGTGTACTGTATGGGGTTCTAGTATGTGTACTGTATGGGGTTCTAGTATGTGTACTGTATGGGGTTCTAGTATGTTTACTGTTTGGGGTCATAATATATTTTAGTTCTGGTATGTGTACCGTGAAGGGTTCTGGTATGTGTCCTGTATGGGGTTCTAGTATGTGTACTGTATGGGGTTCTAGTATGTGTACTGTATGGGGTTCTAGTATGTGTACTGTTTGGGGTTCTAGTATGTGTACTGTATGGGGTTCTAGTATGTGTACTGTATGGGGTTCTAGTATGTGTACTGTATGGGGTTCTAGTATGTGTACTGTATGGGGTTCTAGTATGTGTACTGTATGGGGTTCTAGTATGTGTACTGTTTGGGGTTCTAATATTTGTACTGTATGGGGTTCAAGTATTTGTTTTCTGTATGGGGTTCTGGTGTATGTACTGTATAGTGTTCCAGTATGTACTGTATTTGGTACTAGTATGTGTACTATATGGGATTCTGGTATGTGTACCGTGAAGGGTTCTGGTATGTGTCCCATAAAGGGTTCTATTATGTGTACTGTATGGGGTTCTAGTATGTGTACTGTATGGGGTACTAATATGTGTACTATATGGGGTTCTTGTATGAACTGTATGAGGTTCTAGTATGTGTTTACTACATGCGGCTCTAGTGTCTGTACTGCATGTGGTTATAGTGTCTGTACTCTATGGGGTTCTAGTATTTATACTGTTTGGGGTTCTAATATGTGTACTGTATGGGGTTCTAGTGTGTACTGTATGGGGTTCTAGTATGTGTACTGTATGTATACCGTATGGGGTTCTAGCATGTGTTCTGTATGGGGTTCTAGTGTGTACTGTATGGGGTTCTAATGTGTACTGTATAGGGTTTTAGTATGTGTACTGTATGGGGATCTAGTGTTTACTGTATGTGGTTCTAGTATATGTACTGTATGGGGTTCTAGTGTGTGTAAAGGTATGGGGTTCTAGTGTGTACTGTATGGGGTTCTAGTATGTGTTCTGTATGTATACCGTATGGGGTTCTAGCATGTGTTCTGTATGGGGTTTGAGTATGAGCTCTATGGGGTACTAGTATATACTGTTCGGTGTTCTAGCATGTACTGTTCGGGGTACTAGTGTATACTGTATGGGGTTCTAGTGTGTGCTGTATGGGGTTCCAGTATATACTGTATGGGGTTCTAGCAAATGTACTGTATGGGGTTCTAGTATGTGTACTGTATGGGGTTCTAGTATGTATACTGTATGGGATTCTGGTATGTGTACTGTATGGGGTTCTAGTATGTGTACTGTATGGGGTTCTAGTATGTGTACTGTATGGGGTTCTAGTATGTATACTGTATGGGATTCTGGTATGTGTACTGTATGGGATTCTGGTATGTGTACTGTATGGGGTTCTATGTGTTGTTCTAGTACTGTAATGGGGTTCTAGTATGTGTCCTGTATGGGGTCCTAGTGTGTGTGCTATATGGGGTTCTAATATGTGTGTACTGTATGGGGTTCTAGTATGTGTACTGTATGGTGTACTAGTGTCTGTACTGTATGGGGTTCTAGTAGTTGTACTGTACAGGGTTTACCATCATACTGACAGGATCAGCATCTGTCTTTGAACCAGAATCAAAGTTGTGACCTTGACATTGAATAGGGGAATTATCTCAAAGTTGTGACCTTGACATTGAATAGTTGGGAATTATCTCAATGTTGTGACCTTGACATTGAATAGTGGGGTTGAATTATCTCAATGTTGTGACCTTGACATTGAATAGTCGGCTGAATGTATCTCAAAGTTGTTCCTTGACATTGAATAGTCGGCTGAATTATCTCAAAGTTGTGTACTATATGGGGTTCTATTATGTGTTCTGACATTGAATAGTTCTGAATTATCTCAATGTTGTGACTGACATTGAATAGGGGTATCTCAATGTTGTGACCTTGACATTGAATAGGTGTTTGTACTGTATTGAATAGTACTAATATGTCTATGTTGAACTGTATGAGGTTCTAGTTGTGACCTTTACATTGAATGCGAATTATCTCAAAGTCTGTACTGACATTGAATAGTGTCTGAATTATCTCAAAGGGGTTCTGACATTGAATACTGTTTGGGGTTCTCAAATGTGTACATTGTATGGGGTTCTCAAAGTTGTGTGTACTGTATGGGAATTTCTAGTATGTGTACTGTATTGAATAGTGGGAATTATCTCATGTGTTCTTTATGGGGTTCTCCAAACACACATTAAGTGCAATTACTGCTTTAAAGGGGTTCTAATGTGTACTGTACAGGGTTTTAGTAACCAACAACCAATGGGGATCCAGTCCAGTTTACTGTGGGGCATTCTGGTTCTCACATTTGGTTAATATGTCCTGTTGGGGTATTTCTAGTGTGTGTAAAGGTATGGGGTTCTAGTGTGTACTGTATGGGGGTTCTAGTATGTGTTCTGTATGTATACCGTATGGGGTTCTAGCATGTGTTCTGTATGGGGTTTGGAGTATGAGCTCTATGGGGTACTAGTATATACTGTTCTAGGGTGTTCTAGCATGTACTGTCCAATCAGAGGGTCGGTCTAGTGTATACTGTATGGGGTTCTAGTGTGTGTGCTGTATGGGGTTCCAGTACAATATACTGTATGGGGTTCAATACATCCAAATGTACTGTATGGGGTTCTAGTATGTGTACTGTATGGGGTTCTAGTATGTATACTGTATGGGACATTCTGGTATGTGTACTGTATGGGGTTCTAGTATGTGTACTGTATGGGGTTCTAGTATGTGTACTGTATGGGGTTTCTAGTATGTATAGCTGTATGGGATTCTGGTATGTGTACTGTATGGGATTCTGGTATGTGTACTGTATGGGGTTCTGGTATGTGTTGCGTTCTAGTATTGTACTGGTGTGGGGTTCTAGTATGTGTCCTGTGTGGGGTCCTAGTGTGTGTGCTATATGGGAATCTAGTATAATATGTGTACTGTATGTGGTGTCTTACTATGGGGTTAGTGTGTACTGTATGGTGTACTAGTGTCTGACATTGTATGGGGTTCTGCAAGAGTTGTACTCAACAGTGTTTACCATCATACTGACAGGATCAGCATCTGTCTTTGAACCAGAATCAAAGTTGTGACCTTGACATTGAATAGTCGGCTGAATTATCTCACAGTTGTGACCTTGACATTGAATAGTCGGCTGAATTATCTCAATGTTGTGACTTGACATTGAATAGTCGGCTGAATTATCTCAAAGTTGTGACCTTGACATTGAATAGTCGGCTGAATTATCTCAAAGTTGTGACCTTGACATTGAATAGTCGGCTGAATTATCTCAATGTTGTGACCTTGACATTGAATAGTCGGCTGAATTATCTCAAAGTTGTGACCTTGACATTGAATAGTCGGCTGAATTATCTCAAAGTTGTGACCTTGACATTGAATAGTCGGCTGAATTATCTCAAAGTTGTGACCTTGACATTGAATAGTCGGCTGAATTATCTCAAAGTTGTGACCTTGACATTGAATAGTGCACTACATTTGAATTATCTCAAAGTTGTGACCTTGACATTGAATAGTCGGCTGAATTATCTCAATGTTGTTTTTTTACCCCATATGTTTCCAATCCAAACACACATTAAGTGCAATTACTGAGCTTTAAAGGCACCACAACAACATCTAACAACATCTAACATGATAAATGCATTAATAACCAACCAACCAACAGCCAGTCCAGACTCTAAGGCTACTGGTGGGGCATTCTGGGTAAATACTTCACATTTGGTTAATGAATTCCTTTGACTAAAAGCAGAGTATTGATTTCAGTAATGGCTTTACAAATATATTGGACATCCATGGTGGGTAATTAAAACAATATGTATGAACTATAAATTATCTGTAAAAGGACCAAAGTGATGCCCACTGCAGGTCAATGGGGTGTGGCGCTGTTAAAAACTGGTCATTACTGTTAAGGCCATGATACACTGGCAATCTTTTGAGGCCCAATGGATGCTGCAACTATTTTAAGTTGAAAATGAGCAACTTTTTACTATCTAGGGAATCTTGATACCTTGCTGGCAATTTGTAGGAATCTTCCAATCAGAGCGCAGACATCGGTCATGTGATCTGTCTTCTGTTCCACAATGGCGACCGTTTCTGAGCTGAAGCAGGAGAGAAAATCAACTCGTGTTGGAGTGAAATATGTTGCTCCACTACAATATTACATCTGTGATACTTTAATACATCCATAATGTGTTCCGTTTTGTCATGTTTAACCCATGAAAATATCCAAGGTGGTGCTCATGCTAATCGATTAGCATGCTAACCGCAGCCCATGCTAAGTCAATGGGACAAACAGGCTAATTCGCTAGCTAGCTAGTCATGTAGAATTTACAATTCCCTTTTATATATATATATATATATATATTTTGTATGTTTAACTAGCTGGCTAGCTGGATGAATACCATATTACACCTCCTAGTTATATTATTATATTATTAGGTTAGAATTGTGAATTAAAAAGTTCTCTGTATGTAGTTATTCTTATGTCTGTGTTGCCTTTGACTTGACTGGCAGTAGGTTGAGTAGACGCACAGGGCCAGGGGGATAATGAGTTTTAAATTGATATCTGCTACTTCACATGAAATATAATATTCATGTCCATGATGCGTTACTCATCGTTACTCCAGTGTCACTACCTGGCAATGTTGCCCCTCAGGGGTGGCAGGGTAGCCTAGTGGTTAGAGCATTGGACTAGAAACTGAAAAGGTTGCAAGATCGACACCCGAGCTGACAAGGTAAAATCTGTCGTTCTGCCCCTGAACAAGGCAGTTAACCCACTGTTCCTAGACCGTCATTGTAAATAATAATTTGTTCTTAACTGGACTTGCCTGGTTAAATAAAGGTAAAATAAAAATTGGATGGTACAATGATTGTCTACACTATACTTGCTTGTTTTGTCACGGAAACTGAAATTAGGTGAACTATTAGAATTGTAAAAGGAAACGGTGGAGCGATTTCTGCAAAGGACACTGCTCTTTTAAAGGCATGATATGATGTGAAGTGATACTTTCTCTAACCACAAATATTTCATTTTCAGTTGTTTGAAGCAGGTGTACAAAACCTAAAGTTAAAGACGCAAAAAAATAAACTTAAGCACTAAAAGCATAAAAATAGCTCACAAAGAAAGCATCTACAGCTTCTTAGACTTGCTTTCAATGAGAATCACAGATCTATAACTTGTATTTCTATGTGAATATGGTCTGGTCGCCCAACCCTGCTCTGCTCTGTTACATATCGCACCTTTACAACATGGATCTAAGGCACGCTGTTCAACCTATATAGTGCACTACATTTGACCTGACCTCCACAGGGCCCTGGTAGAAAGTAGTGCTATTTAAAGGGAATATAGTGCCATTTGGGATGCAGCCAATTGAGGCAAAAGGACAGGTTATAAGACTGGGCCACTTTATTTGGATCTGTCTACAGATAGAAAATCCAGACTCTGTACAGATGGTCTTACTATCAACACAATATCTGTTGATAAGTTTAGGGTTAGGTTATAAAACATAAACAAATATTTAAAAAATAATGTTTGTCTTTACTACTAAATCACATAGAATAACACTCACAAATGGCAAAACAGACAGTCAAATAATAAATCACGAGGAAAAAAGGTTTTAAATGTCTGTCTTGAATCTAGGAGATGGATTTTTTTAAATCTAGAAATAAATATATATATTTCTTTTTACTCACAGTATTTAACCCCTTTTTTGGCATGGGTAGTCACAAAACTACCTTCATACTTCCATTCATAAAAAACGGTACCGGGTAGCTTCAGACAAGTGCCTTGACATTTGTGGTGAGTTTAACATGGATAAACTGGAGACCAGCATCGTGTTCTCTGGGAGTCTCCCCTTTCCATAGAGTGGTCATAATAGTTCAGACGCTACAGATGTTTTGGTGAGAAGAACGATACAATATGTACTTTCTAGAACATCTACAACATGGATACCCTGCTCTGCTCTGCAACATGGATACCCTGCCTGCTCTACAACATGGATACCCTGCTCTACAACATGGATACCCTGCTCTGCTCTGCAACATGGATACCCTGCTCTGCTCTGCAACATGGATACCCTGCTCTGCTCTGCAACATGGATACCCTGCTCTACAACATGGATACCCTGCTCTACAACATGGATACCCTGCTCTGCAACATGGATACCCTGCTCTACAACATGGATACCCTGCTCTGCTCTACAACATGGATACCCTGCTCTGCTCTGCAACATGGATACCCTGCTCTGCAACATGGATACCCTGCTCTGCAACATGGATACCCTGCTCTACAACATGGATACCCTGCTCTGCAACATGGATACCCTGCTCTGCAACATGGATACCCTGCTCTGCTCTACAACATGGATACCCTGCTCTACAACATGGATACCCTGCTCTACAACATGGATACTGCTCTGCTCTACAACATGGATACTCTGCTCTACAACATGGATACCCTGCTCTACAACATGGATCTGCTCTGCTCTACAACATGGATACCCTGCTCTGCTCTACAACATGGATACCCTGCTCTACAACATGGATACCCTGCTCTACAACATGGATACCCTGCTCTGCTCTACAACATGGATACCCTGCTCTGCTCTGCAACATGGATACCCTGCTCTACAACATGGATACCCTGCTCTGCTCTACAACATGGATACCCTGCTCTGCTCTACAACATGGATACCCTGCTCTGCTCTACAACATGGATACCCTGCTCTACAACATGGATACCCTGCTCTGCTCTGCAACATGGATACCCTGCTCTCTACAACATGGATACCCTGCTCTGCAACATGGATACCCTGCTCTGCTACAACATGGATACCCTGCTCTACAACATGGATACCCTGCTCTGCTCTACAACATGGATACCCTGCTCTGCTCTACAACATGGATACCCTGCTCTGCTCTGCAACATGGATACCCTGCTCTACAACATGGATACCCTGCTCTGCTCTACAACATGGATACCCTGCTCTGCTCTGCATCATGAATACCTTGCTCTGCCTCATGGATACCCTGCTCTACAACATGGATACCCTGCTCTACAACATGGATACCCTGCTCTACAACATGGATACCCTGCTCTGTAACATGGATACCCTGCTCTGTAACATAGATACCCTGCTCTACAACATGGATACTCTGCTCTACCAGACACTGAGACAGAGAGACAGAGAGAGTAATTACTATGATATAAGCCGTTAGCTACATGCATTTGCATGATCTCACTGCCAGATTCTCCATTTTAGAGCTAGTCGTATCAGATCCTGGTGTCAGGAACTAGCAGAGCAGGGGATAAATCTACCCAGCGCCTGTCTGTCCCACACCGACACTACGATTACATCAAATGGAAGAATCAGTGGCTCTCTTTATCACCAGGCCTGAGTCCCAAATGACACCCTATTGTAGGCCCTTGTCGACCCTGGTCAAAAGGAGTGCACTACATAGGGAATAGTGGGCCATTTGGGATTGCAGCCCTCCTCAACCCCCCCCGCCCCCGCCCCGACCCCCCCACCACGGTCATTTATAAGCTAACGTACAGATCTGAAATGATCTCCCTTCTGCTGTGGTCTACGGTCCATAAATCTATTATATAGAGCTGTGGCTGTTACTCTTCTTTTTACAGGCCACACACACATTCATTTCTCCATGTATATGTAATTCTCATTCCACCATCATCATGAAGACAGTGAATTATTATTTGAAATACCCTGCAAACTGCTTTTAAACGTGACCTTAGGTCAGATCACTGTAATTAATTAGATAGTGAGCAGTGAATGGATTAGCGATGTATGGGGAATGTCTCAAAATGCCTAACCAAACAATGCATTTTAAGGTCTGATTAATGTCCTGTAGGTCATTGTCTGTAACATCACTGTATATGTCCAACAGGACCAGGTCTGATTAATGTCTTCATGTATGTACTGTATACAGTGAATGGATGTATGTATATGTCCAACAGGACCAGGTCTGATTAATGTCTTCATGTACTGTATATGGAATGTCTCATGTATGTACTGTATATGTCCAACAACAGGTCTGATTAATGTACGTGTATCTCATGTATGTACTGTATATGTCCAACAGGACCAGGTCTGATTAATGTCTTCATGTATGTACTGTATATGTCCAACAGGACCAGGTCTGATTAATGTCTTCATGTATGTACTGTATATGTCCAACAGGACCAGGTCTGATTAATGTCTTCATGTATGTACTGTATATGTCCAACGGACCAGGTCTGATTAATGTCTTCATGTATGTACTGTATATGTCCAACAGGACCAGGTCTGATTAATGTCTGATTAATGTCCAACAGGACCAGGTCTTCATGTATGTACTGTATATGTCCAACAGGACCAGGTCTGATTAATGTCTTCATGTATGTACTGTATATGTCCAACAGGACCAGGTCTGATTAATGTCTTCATGTATGTACTGTATATGTCCAACAGGACCAGGTCTGATTAATGTCTTCATGTATGTACTGTATATGTCCAACAGGACCAGGTCTGATTAATGTCTTCATGTATGTACTGTCTATTAATGTCATGTATGTACTGTATATGTCCAACAGGACCAGGTCTGATTAATGTCTTCATACTGATTTTAACAACTATGTTCCTGTATATGTGTCTGATTAATGTCTTCATGTATGTACTGTATATGTCCAATCCACCATCTGATTTTACAACATGAAGTATGTTCCTTTGTGTAAATTCATAAATTGACCCTAAAAGGTCAGAAGAGGTGAGGCCACGGAACTCTCTGAAACCATCTGATCACTACTGATGCCTGCTGATCACTACTGAAGCCAGCTGATCACTACTGAAGCCAGCTGATCACTACTGATGCCTGCTGATCACTACTGATGCCAGCTGATCACTACTGATGCCACTGCTGATGCCAGCTGATGATGCCTGCTGATCACCAGCTGATCACCTGAAGCCTGTTCACTACTGATGCCTGCTGATCACTGAAGCCAGCTGATCATGCCAGCTGATCACTACTGATGCCTGCTGATCACTACTGATGCCAGCTGATCAGTACTGCCAGCTGATCACTACTGAAGCCTGCTGTTCACTACTGATGCCAGCTGATCACTCTGAACTACTACTGATGCCAGCAGATCACTACTGATGCCAGCTGATCTACTGATGCCAGCTGATCACTACTGATGCCAGCTGATCACTACTGATGCCTGCTGATCACTACTGATGCCTGCTGATCACTACTGATGCCTGATCACTACTGATGCCAGCAGATCACTACTGATGCCAGCAGATCACTACTGATGCCAGCAGATCACTACTGACTGATGCTACTGATCCTGATGATGCCTGCTGATCACTACTGATGCCTGCTGATCACTACTGATGCCAGCTGATCACTACTGAGCTGATCATCATGCCTGCTACTGATGATGCCAGCTGATCACTAATGATGCCTGCTGATCACTAATGATGCCAGCTGATCACCATGCCTGCTGATCATCTGACTGATCACTAATGATGAGCTGATCACTGATGATGCTGATCACTGACACGAATGATGCCAGCTGATCACTACTGATGCCAGCTGATCACTAATGATGATGCCAGCTGATCACTGATGATGCCTGCTGATCACTGAACTGATGCCATGCCTGATCACTACTGATGCCAGCTGATCACTAATGATGCCTGCATCACTAATGATGCCAGCTGATCACTGATGATCACTGATGATGCCTGCTGATCACTATGATGCCTGCTGATCACTAATGATGCCAGCTGATCACTATGATGCCTGCTGATCACTAATGAAGCCTGCTGATCACTAATGATGCCTGTTGATCACTACTGATGCCTGCTGATCACTAATGATGCCTGCTGATCACGAATGATGCCAGCTGATCACTGATGCCACTGATCACTAATGATGCCTGCTGATCACTACTGATGCCTGCTGATCACTAATGATGCCTGCTGATCACTACTGATGCCTGCTGATCACTACTGATGATCACTGCTGATCCAGCCAGATCACTACTGATGCCTGCTGATCACTAATGATGCCAGCTGATCACTACTGATGCCCTGATCACTACTGATGCCTGCTGATCACTAATGATGCCTGCTGATCACTACTGATGCCAGCTGATCACTAATGATGCCAGCTGATCACTATGATGCCAGCTGATCACTACTGATGCCAGCTGATCACTACTGATGCCTGCTGATCACTACTGATGCCAGCTGATCATGCCAGCAGATCACTACTGATGCCTGCTGATCACTGATGATGCCTGATCACTACTGATCACTACTGATGCCAGCTGATCATAATGATGCCTGCTGACTGATGCCAGCTGATCACTACTGATGCCAGCTGATCACCTGATGCCAGCTGATCACTAATGATGCCTGCTGATCACTGATGATGCCTGCTGATCACTACTGATGCCTGCTGATCACTACTGATGCCTGCTGATCACTACTGATCACTGATCACTGATGCCAGCTGATCACTAATGATGCCTGCTGATCACGAATGATGCCAGCTGATCACTGATGATGCCTGCTGATCACTACTGATGCCCTGCTAATGATGATCACTGATGACTCACTGATGCCTGCTGATCACTGATGATGCCTGCTGATCACGAATGATGCCAGCTGATCACTGATGCCAGCTGATCATGATGCCCTGATCACTAATGATGCCAGCTACTGATGATGCCTGCTGATCACTAATGAAGCCTGCTGATCACTACTGATGCCAGCTGATCACTGATGATGCCTGCTGATCACTACTGATGCCAGCTGATCACTGATGATGCCTGCTGATCACTACTGATGCCTGCTGATCACTACTGATGCCTGCTGATCTAATGATGCCTGCTGATCACTAATGATGCCAGCTGATCACTACTGATGCCAGCTGATCACTACTGAGCCAGCTGATCACTGATGATGCCTGCTGATCACTAGCCAGCTGATCACTAATGATGCCAGCTGATCACTACTGATGCCTGCTGATCACTACTGATGCCTGCTGATCACTACTGATGCCTGCTGATCACTAATGATGCCTGCTGATCACTACTGATGCCTGCTGATCACTACTGATGCCTGCTGATCACTAATGATGCCAGCTGATCACTAATGATGCCAGCTGATCACTACTGATGCCAGCTGATCACTACTGAAGCCTGCTGATCACTATGATGATGATCACCTGATGCTGATCACTACTGATGAGCTGATCACATGATGCCTGCTGATCACTAATGATTCACTTTGCCTGCTTTATATTCACATGATTCTGATCTGATCACTACTGATGCCTCTGATTAAATGATCACTACTGATGCCAGGATCAATGATGCCTGCTGATCAAAGATGCCAGCTGATCATATGATGATCACTAATGCCTGCTGATCACAATGATGCCAGCTGATTCTATAGGTTCACATGAGCTGATCACGAATGATGCCATGATCACGATGATGCCCCACTTGATGCCTCTGATCACTAATGATGCCAGCTGATCACGATGATTTGATCAAGTGCTCTGATCACTGATGACTGATCACTAATGATGCCCTGATCCATTTGATCAAATGATGCCTGCTGATCACATGCCACTTCACATGAATCACTATGATGCCTGCTGTCACTACTGATGCCAGCTGATCACTGATGAGTGATCACTACTGATGCCAGTGATTTTTTTCACCTGCCTGCTGATCACCTGATGCCTGCTGATCACTAATGAAACTAAAGTGATCACTTATTCTGATCACTTGAAGGGATCAGATGATGATCACATTTCATATGATGCCTCTGATCACAAGATCCTCACTACTGATGCCAGCTGATCACTGATGATAGTGATCACTGTAAGCTGTATGATCTGATCATTGATCACTGAGCTGCTGATCACTCTGAATCACTGATGCCCTGATCACACTGAGATCATGTGACACTGATGGGAATGGCTGATGGAGGTCTACTGAGCTGATCAGATGTCATCACTACTGATGCCTGCTATTGATGCCTGCTGATCACTTTCAAATGGCATCACAAAACTAAAAAACTGAGCCTGCTGATAACTGACTGTGGCCCTGCTTCACGAATGATGCCAGCTGATCACTATGATGCCTGTGATCCCAATGATGCCATGATCACTATGATCCCTACTGATGATGCCAGCTGATCACTGATGCCAGCTGATCATGATGCCTGCTGATCACTAATGAGTGCCAGCTGATCATGATGATGCCTGCTGATCACTAATGATGCCAGCTGATCACTACTGATGGCTGATCACTAATGATGCCAGCCTGATGCCTGCTGATCACGAATGATGGCTGTCACTAATGATCAGATCACTAATGATGCCAGCTGATCACTAATGATGCCTGTGCAGATGGAAAGAGCTGCATGGCTGATTAATGATGCCCATCATGATGCCTGGATCCTCTTGCCTGCTGATCACCAGCCTCTGATCACTAATGAATCCTTGATTGATCACTGATGATGCTGATCAATGAAGATCAATGATGCCTGCTGATCACTGATGAGGGGATCATATGAGCCTGCTGATCACTAATGATGCCTGCTGATCACTACTGAGCCAGCTGATCACTAATGATGCCAGCTGATCACTGATGTGCCAGCTGATCACTAATGATGCCAGCTGATCACTAATGATGCCTGCTGATCACTAATGATGCCTGCTGGATGATGCCTGCTGATCACTACTGATGCCTGCTGATCACTAATGATGCCAGCTGATCACTACTGAAGCCTGCTGATCACTACTGAAGGGATCACTGATGATGCCAGCTGATCACTAATGATGCCTGCTGATCACTAATGAGATCAATGATGCCTGGGATGATGCCTGCTGATGCCTGCTGACTAATGATGCCTGCTGCCACTGAATCACTACTGAGAGAGGGCTGATCAAGAGATCACTACTGAAGCCTGCTGGTGGAATGAGCTGATCACTAATGATGCCTGCTGATGATGCCTGCTGATCACTGATGATGCCTGCTGATCACTAATGATGCCAGGTGGCTGATCACTGAAGCCTGCTGATCACTACTGATGCCAGCTGATCACTACTGAGATCACTACTGAGCCTGCTGATCACTACTGAAGCCTGCTGATCACTACTGAAGCCTGCTGATCACTACTGATGCCAGCTGATCACTACTGAAGCCTGCTGATCACTACTGATGCCAGCTGATCACTACTGATGCCAGCTGATCACTGATGATGCCTGCTGATCACTGATGATGCCTGCTGATCACTAATGATGCCAGCTGATCACTACTGATGCCTGCTGATCACTGATGATGCCTGCTGACTGAAGCCTGCTGATCACTACTGAAGCCTGCTGATCACTACTGAAGCCTGCTGATCACTACTGATGCCAGCTGATCACTGATGATGCCTGCTGATCACTACTGAAGCCTGCTGGATGCCAGCTGATCACTACTGATGCCTGCTGATCACTGATGATGCCTGCTGATCACTAATGATGCCAATTCAATTTCATTTCTTTTATATTCCATTTCTCTCAGTGCTCTTTAAATGCAAGAGGATGTAAAAGACCACATAATTAAACTGAACAATACATTCTATAGGTTGTGAACTGTGAACTGACCATCAACGGTCCCATTTTCAACAGAAGCGGTTTGAAGTCTCTACACACTGTACCCTCCATTTATAAAAACACACACTTCACAGAACAATATTGTCCTACTATCCATGTCCTGGGATGACGTCTGAAATAAAGTGGACTTATTCTGCTTGGGAGAATGAACATTTCGATATCTCTACACAAGATCCTCCGATTCCTAGTGAAGTAAGTATATCTTATTAGCTTCTGAATCCTACCTGTCAAGTCATGTGACACGGGAATGGCTGAGGAGGGAGGAGTCAAAAGCTGTATTGATTTTTCAAATGGCATCAAAACAAAAAAAGCTCCTAACTGACTGTGGCCCTGCTTCTCAGAGATGATACCCTATTCCCTACATAGCAACGCGGTCAAGAGAGTGCGATGGAGGGAATAGATGTGGGACACGTCCTGGTGTGCGAATAGGTGTCATCAGACACATCAGTCGGTCTGTGCAGATGGAAAGAGCAGGCTGATTCCCCATCAACTGGCCTCTTCTCTCCAGCTCCTCTAAAAGCCTTATTGATCTATCTGAATGAAGAAGAGAGAGGGGATAGAGCGAGAGAGAGAGGTAGGGGTGGGATGAGAGAGGGAGAGAGAGAGAGGGAAAGAAAGAGGTGGGATGAGAGGGGAAGAGAAAGAGGTGGGATGAGAGAGGGTGAGAGAGAGAGAGAGAGAGGTGGGATGAGAGAGGGAGAGAGAGAGAGAGGTGGGATGAGAGAGGGAGAGAGAGAGAGAGGTGGGATGAGAGAGAGAGAGAGGGATGAGAGGTGGGATGAGAGAGGGAGAGAGAGGGAGAGAGAGAGAGAGGTGGGATGAGAGAGGGAGAGAGAGAGGTGGGATGAGAGAGGGAGAGAGAGAGAGAGGTGGGATGAGAGAGGGAGAGAGAGAGGGAGAGAGAGGGAGAGAGGCAGAGAGAGAGGTGGGATGAGAGAGGGAGAGAGAGGGAGAGAGAGGGAGAGGTGGGATGAGAGAGGGAGAGAGAGTGAGAGGTGGGATGAGAGAGGGAGACCGAGAGAGAGTTGGGATGAGAGAGGGAGAGAGAGAGAGGTGGAATGAGAGAGGGAGAGAGAGAGAGGTGGGATGAGACAGGGAGAGAGAGAGAGGTGGGATGAGAGAGGGAGAGAGAGAGGGAGAGAGAGAGGTAGGATGAGAGAGGGAGAGAGAGGTAGAGAGAGAGGGAGAGAGAGGTAGAGAGATTAGTGCAGAGGTGCAGTTAACGTCTTACGGTCCCCTTCCTTTCTCTCATTTTTATCAGAAAAACATGGAAATGTGGCTTAGCAGAACAGCAGTAAGAAGAGAAGCTTAGGGGAAATAAGATGATCTGCATTTAAATAAATGGCTGCTTTAAGTCCTAACGGTGGATAACATTACCAAGTAGAAATGAAGGTCTCTGAGTCCCTCAGGATACTGGACTACTGGAGTAGAGAGGGTCTCAGGATACTAGACTACTGGAGTAGAGAGGGTCTCAGGATACTAGACTACTGGAGTAGAGAGGGTCTCAGGATACTAGACTACTGTATCTCAGGATACTAGACTACTGGAGTAGAGAGGGTCTCAGGATACTAGACTACTGGAGTAGAGAGTCTCAGGATACTGGACTACTGGAGTAGAGAGTCTCAGGATACTGGACTACTGGAGTAGAGAGTCTCAGGATACTAGACCACTGGAGTAGAGAGTCTCAGGATACTGGACTACTGGAGTAGAGAGTCTCAGGATACTGGACTACTGGAGTAGAGAGTCTCAGGATACTAGACTACTGGAGTAGAGAGGGTCTCAGGATACTAGACTACTGGAGTAGAGAGTCTCAGGATACTAGACTACTGGAGTAGAGAGTCTCAGGATACTGGACTACTGGAGTAGAGAGTCTCAGGATACTAGACTACTGGAGTAGAGAGGGTCTCAGGATACTAGACCACTAGAGAGTCTCAGGATACTGGACTACTGGAGTAGAGAGTCTCAGGATACTAGACTACTAGAGAGTCTCAGGATACTAGACTACTGGAGTAGAGAGGGTCTCAGGATACTAGACTACTGGAGTAGAGAGGGTCTCAGGATACTAGACTACTGGAGTAGAGGGTCTCAGGATACTGGACTAGAGATTCTCAGGATACTAGACTACTGGAGTAGAGGGTCTCAGGATACTGGACTACTGGAGGAGAGAGTCTCAGGATACTAGACTACTGGAGTAGAGAGTCTCAGGATACTAGACTACTGGAGTAAAGAGTCTCAGGATACTAGACTACTGGAGTAGAGAGGGTCTGAGGATAGTAGACTACTGGAGTAGAGAGGGTCTCAGGATACTAGACTACTGGAGTAGAGAGGGTCTCAGGATACTAGACTACTGGAGTAGAGAGGGTCTGAGGATAGTAGACTACTGGAGTAGAGAGGGTCTCAGGATACTAGACTACTGGAGTAGAGAGGGTCTCAGGATACTAGACTACTGGAGTAGAGAGGGTCTCAGGATACTAGACTACTGGAGTAGAGAGGGTGTCAGGATACTAGACTACTGGAGTAGAGAGGGTGTCAGGATACTAGACTACTGGAGGAGAGAGGGTGTCAGGATACTAGACTACTGGAGTAGAGAGTCTCAGGATACTAGACTACTGGAGTAGAGAGGGTCTCAGGATACTAGACTACTGGAGTAGAGAGGGTCTCAGGATACTAGACTACTGGAGTAGAGAGTCTCAGGATACTGGACTACTGGAGTAGAGAGGGTCTCAGGATACTGGACTACTGGAGTAGAGAGGGTCTCAGGATACTAGACTACTGGAGTAGAGAGGGTCTCAGGATACTTGACTACTGGAGTAGAGAGTCTCAGGATACTAGACTACTGGAGTAGAGAGTCTCAGGATACTAGACTACTGGAGTAGAGAGGGTCTCAGGATACTAGACTACTGGAGTAGAGAGGGTCTCAGGATACTAGACTACTGGAGTAGAGAGGGTCTCAGGATACTAGAATACTGGAGTAGAGAGGGTCTCAGGATACTAGACTACTGGAGTAGAGAGGGTCTCAGGATACTAGACTACTGGAGTAGAGAGGGTCTCAGGATACTAGACTACTGGAGTAGAGAGGGTCTCAGGATACTAGACTACTGGAGTAGAGAGGGTCTCAGGATACTAGACTACTGGAGTAGAGAGGGTCTCAGGATACTAGACTACTGGAGTAGAGAGGGTCTCAGGATACTTGACTACTGGAGTAGAGAGTCTCAGGATACTAGACTACTGGAGTAGAGAGTCTCAGGATACTAGACTACTGGAGTAGAGAGTCTCAGGATACTAGACTACTGGAGTAGAGAGTCTCAGGATACTAGACTACTGGAGTAGAGAGTCTCAGGATACTAGACTACTGGAGGAGAGAGGGTCTCAGGATACTAGAATACTGGAGTAGAGAGGGTCTCAGGATACTAGACTACTGGAGTAGAGGGTCTCAGGATACTAGACTACTGGAGTAGAGAGGGTCTCAGGATACTAGACTACTGGAGTAGAGAGGGTCTCAGGATACTAGACTACTGGAGTAGAGAGTCTCAGGATACTAGACTACTGGAGTAGAGAGGGTCTCAGGAGACTACTGGAGTAGAGGGTCTCAGGATACTAGACTACTGGAGTAGAGAGTCTCAGGATACTAGACTACTGGAGTAGAGAGGGTCTCAGGATACTACTGGAGTAGAGAGGGTCTCAGGATACTAGACTACTGGAGTAGAGGGTCTCAGGATACTAGACTACTGGAGTAGAGGGGGTCTCAGGATACTACTGGAGTAGAGGAGTCTCAGGATACTAGACTACTGTAGTAGAGGGGGTCTCAGGATACTAGACTACTGGAGTAGAGGGGGTCTCAGGATACTACTGGAGTAGAGGGTGTCTCAGGATACTAGACTACTGGAGTAGAGGGGGTCTCAGGATACTAGACTACTGGAGTAGAGGGGGTCTCAGGATACTAGACTACTGGAGTAGAGAGTCTCAGGATACTAGACTACTGGAGTAGAGAGTCTCAGGATACTAGACTACTGGAGTAGAGAGGGTCTCAGGATACTAGACTACTGGAGTAGAGGGGGTCTCAGGATACTACTGGAGTAGAGAGGGTCTCAGGATACTAGACTACTGGAGTAGAGGGGGTCTCAGGATACTAGACTACTGGAGTAGAGGGGTCTCAGGATACTAGACTACTGGAGTAGAGGGGGTCTCAGGATACTACTGGAGTAGAGGGAGTCTCAGGATACTAGACTACTGGAGTAGAGGGGGTCTCAGGATACTACTGGAGTAGAGGGGGTCTCAGGATACTACTGGAGTAGAGGGTGTCTCAGGATACTACTGGAGTAGAGGGTGTCTCAGGATACTACTGGAGTAGAGGGTGTCTCAGGTTACTAGACTACTGGAGTAGAGGGGGTCTCAGGATACTAGACTACTGGAGTAGAGGGGGTCTCAGGATACTAGACTACTGGAGTAGAGGGGGTCTCAGGATACTAGACTACTGGAGTAGAGAGTCTCAGGATACTAGACTACTGGAGTAGAGAGTCTCAGGATACTAGACTACTGGAGTAGAGAGTCTCAGGATACTAGACTACTGGAGTAGAGAGGGTCTCAGGATACTAGACTACTGGAGTAGAGAGTCTCAGGATACTAGACTACTGGAGTAGAGAGTCTCAGGATACTAGACTACTGAGAGAGAGGGTCTCAGGATACTAGACTACTGGAGTAGAGAGGGTCTCAGGATACTAGACTACTGGAGGAGAGAGTCTCAGGATACTAGACTACTGGAGGAGAGGGTCTCAGGATACTAGACTACTGGGGAGAGAGTCTCAGGATACTAGACTACTGGAGTAGAGAGTCTCAGGATACTAGACTACTGGAGTAGAGAGTCTCAGGATACTAGACTACTGGAGGAGAGAGGGTCTCAGGATACTAGAATACTGGAGTAGAGAGGGTCTCAGGATACTAGACTACTGGAGTAGAGGGTCTCAGGATACTAGACTACTGGAGTAGAGAGGGTCTCAGGATACTAGACTACTGGAGTAGAGAGGGTCTCAGGATACTAGACTACTGGAGTAGAGAGTCTCAGGATACTAGACTACTGGAGTAGAGAGGGTCTCAGGAGACTACTGGAGTAGAGGGTCTCAGGATACTAGACTACTGGAGTAGAGAGTCTCAGGATACTAGACTACTGGAGTAGAGAGGGTCTCAGGATACTACTGGAGTAGAGAGGGTCTCAGGATACTAGACTACTGGAGTAGAGGGTCTCAGGATACTAGACTACTGGAGTAGAGGGGGTCTCAGGATACTACTGGAGTAGAGGGAGTCTCAGGATACTAGACTACTGTAGTAGAGGGGGTCTCAGGATACTAGACTACTGGAGTAGAGGGGGTCTCAGGATACTACTGGAGTAGAGGGTGTCTCAGGATACTAGACTACTGGAGTAGAGGGGGTCTCAGGATACTAGACTACTGGAGTAGAGGGGGTCTCAGGATACTAGACTACTGGAGTAGAGAGTCTCAGGATACTAGACTACTGGAGTAGAGAGTCTCAGGATACTAGACTACTGGAGTAGAGAGGGTCTCAGGATACTAGACTACTGGAGTAGAGGGGGTCTCAGGATACTACTGGAGTAGAGAGGGTCTCAGGATACTAGACTACTGGAGTAGAGGGGGTCTCAGGATACTAGACTACTGGAGTAGAGGGGGTCTCAGGATACTACTGGAGTAGAGGGAGTCTCAGGATACTAGACTACTGGAGTAGAGGGGGTCTCAGGATACTACTGGAGTAGAGGGGGTCTCAGGATACTACTGGAGTAGAGGGTGTCTCAGGATACTACTGGAGTAGAGGGTGTCTCAGGATACTACTGGAGTAGAGGGTGTCTCAGGTTACTAGACTACTGGAGTAGAGGGGGTCTCAGGATACTAGACTACTGGAGTAGAGGGGGTCTCAGGATACTAGACTACTGGAGTAGAGGGGGTCTCAGGATACTAGACTACTGGAGTAGAGAGTCTCAGGATACTAGACTACTGGAGTAGAGAGTCTCAGGATACTAGACTACTGGAGTAGAGAGGGTCTCAGGATACTAGACTACTGGAGTAGAGAGGGTCTCAGGATACTAGACTACTGGAGTAGAGAGTCTCAGGATACTAGACTACTGGAGTAGAGAGTCTCAGGATACTAGACTACTGGAGTAGAGAGGGTCTCAGGATACTAGACTACTGGAGTAGAGAGGGTCTCAGGATACTAGACTACTGGAGGAGAGAGTCTCAGGATACTAGACTACTGGAGGAGAGGGTCTCAGGATACTAGACTACTGGGGGAGAGAGTCTCAGGATACTAGACTACTGGAGGAGAGAGGGTCCCTGAGACACTCAGGATAAACGACTACAATGTCAACCATTGGTGTCTGAGAAAATACATAACATAGCATTTGGTTAAACAAAACCAGTAAAATATAACTGGTCAATTGAATGGCTTTGTGCATACACTATGTATACAAAAGTATGTGGACACCCCTTCAAATTAGTGGATTTGGCTATCTCAGTCATACCCGTTGCTGACAGGTGTATGAAATTGAGCACACCGCCATGCAATCTCCATAGACAAACACTGGCAGTAGATTGAAAGTCACTGAGCTCTTCAGTAAGGGCACTGTGGCCCAGTCACAGGATGCCACCTTTCCAACACATTTCTGCCCTGTCCGGTCAACTGTAAGTGCAATTATTGTGAAGTGGAAACGTCTAGGAGCAACAACGGCTCAGTCACAAAGTGGTGTGGAAGAACTTGACTGGTCTGCACAGAGCCCTGACCTCAACCCCATCAAACACCTTTGGGATGAATTGGAACGCAGACTGCGAGCCTGAAGGCCGAATCGTCCAACATTACTGCCCGACCTCAAAAATGTTACAACATCTAGTGGAAAGCCTTCCCAGAAGAGTGGACGCTGTTATAGCAGCAATGTTCCAACCATCTAGTGGAAAGCCTTCCCAGAAGAGTGGGGGCTGTTATAGCAGCAATGTTCCAACCATCTAGTGGAAAGCCTTCCCAGAAGAGTGGAGGCTGTTATAGCAGCAATGTTCCAACCATCTAGTGGAAAGCCTTCCCAGAAGAGTGGACGCTGTTATAGCAGCAATGTTCCAACCATCTAGTGGAAAGCCTTCCCAGAAGAGTGGGGGCTGTTATAGCAGCAATGTTCCAACATCTAGTGGAAAGCCTTCCCAGGAGAGAGAGGCTGTTATAGCAGCAATGTTCCAACATGTAGTAGGAAAACCTTCCCAGAAGAGTGGAGGCTGTTATAGCAGCAATGTTCCAACATCTAGTAGGAAAGCCTTCCCAGAAGAGTGGAGGCTGTTATAGCAGCAATGTACCAACATCTAGTGGAAAGCCTTCCCAGAAGAGTGGAGGCTGGTATAGCAGCAATGTTCCAACATCTAGTGGAAAGCCTTCCCAGAAGAGAGGAGGTCTGTTATAGCAGCAATGTACCAACATCTAGTGGAAAGCCTTCCCAGAAGAGAGGAGGTCTGTTATAGCAGCAATGTACCAACATCTAGTGGAAAGCCTTCCCAGAAGAGTGGGAATTATATTATACACACAAACAATGAGAACGTAGTACACTATGCAATTAACCCTTTAAAATAACCAGTCCCTCAGAGTTGGGATCGTAGTACACTATGCAATTAATCCTTTAAAATAACCAGTCCCTCAGAGTTGGGATCGTAGTACACTATGCAATTAATCCTTTAAAATAACCAGTCCCTCAGAGTTGGGATCGTAGTACACTATGCAATTAATCCTTTAAAATAACCAGTCCCTCAGAGTTGGGATCGTAGTACACTATGCAATTAATCCTTTAAAATAACCAGTCCCTCAGAGTTGGCAGTATTTCATGGCAACGCGATAAAGTCATGGCTATTAGGAACTTTATTACATTAGAATATGTCACGTGGTATAAAATGATTAGAGACAGAGGCAGGAATACGTAATGGGGGGGGGGTTACTACTCCACCCAACAATACAACATGAAAAGGGACAGGAATACGTAATGGGGGGGTTTAATACTCCACCCAACAATACAACATGAAAAGGGACAGGAATACGTAATGGGGGGGTTTAATACTCCACCCAACAATACAACATGAAAAGGACAGGAATACGTAATGGGGGGGTTTAATACTCCACCCAACAATACAACGGACAGGCCCCACCCAACAATACAACATGAAAAGGCACAGGGACGGAGCCCCAAACACAACATCACCAAACAAGAGACAGAGGTTATAAACCTCTATTAAATACACGGGATGACACCCGTAATAACAATTGATCAATCAATCAAAACAAGCAGCATGAAAGCCAAAACAACAACACAGGTACAACACAGGACCAACGGACATGGTAACAATAACCGACAAGACAACGGCGAGCAGACGGCACATAAATACAATGACGAATCAGGGGGAAATAGGAACCAGGTGTGCGTCATTAGACCAGACACTCCGGGGTTGGTGAGTAGTTGTGGAATTGTTAGTTAGATTACTTGTTGGTTATCACTGCATTGTCGGAACTAGAAGCACAAGCATTTCGCTACACTCGCATTTAACATCTGCTAACCATGTGTATGTGACAAATAACATTTGATTTGATTTGATTTGGTGGCAATGAAGCATTTCTCCTAGAAGCCGATGACGTAGACCTCCGGAACTGGTACACGGAATGAGCAGCAGTACCAGAGGGATCCATGACAGTATATGACTAGTTATTGGGGGAAAGGGGGGGCTCTTTGCATCTGTTATTATCAAAAAAAGACTGCAACTTTTTGTGCCAGGACTGTGTGGTTCTTGATTTAATATCTTTATCGTTTCATGTTCTTGTTGTTTGCCAGGACTGTGTGGTTCTTGATTTAATATCTTTCTCGTTTCATGTTCTCGTTGATTCTTTGATCATGTCATTAAATCTATCTGGGGTTGAACGTCATGTAGGCCTACAGCTTAAACAGTTAACCCTTTAGTTTAGTTGCATGTTGAGCTTAAACAATTAACCCTTTAGTTTAGTTGCATGTTGAGCTTAAACAGTTAACCCTTTAGTTTAGTTGCATGTTGAGCTTAAACAGTTAACCCTTTAGTTTAGTTGCATGTTGAGCTTAAACAGTTAACCCTTTAGTTTAGTTGCATGTTGAGCTTAAACAGTTAACCCTTCAGTTTAGTTGCATGTTGAGCTTAAACAGTTAACCCTTTAGTTTAGTTGCAAGTGGTGCTTAAACAATTAACCCTTTAGTTTAGTTGCAAGTGGTGCTTAAACAATTAACCCTTTAGTTTAGTTGCATGTTGAGCTTAAACAGTTAACCCTTTAGTTTAGTTGCATGTTGAGCTTAAACAATTAACCCTTTAGTTTAGTTGCAAGTGGTGCTTAAACAATTAACCCTTTAGTTTAGTTGCAAGTGGTGCTTAAACAATTAACCCTTTAGTTTAGTTGCATGTTGAGCTTAAACAATTAACCCTTTAGTTTAGTTGCAAGTGGTGCTTAAACAATTAACCCTTTAGTTTAGTTGCATGTTGAGCTTAAACAGTTAACCCTTTAGTTTAGTTGCATGTTGAGCTTAAACAGTTAACCCTTTAGTTTAGTTGCAAGTGGTGCTTAAACAATTAACCCTTTAGTTTAGTTGCAAGTGGTGCTTAAACAATTAACCCTTTAGTTTAGTTGCATGTTGAGCTTAAACAGTTAACCCTTTAGTTTAGTTGCATGTTGAGCTTAAACAATTAACCCTTTAGTTTAGTTGCATGTTGAGCTTAAACAGTTAACCCTTTAGTTTAGTTGCATGTTGAGCTTAAACAGTTAACCCTTTAGTTTAGTTGCAAGTGGTGCTTAAACAATTAACCCTTTAGTTTAGTTGCATGTTGAGCTTAAACAATTAACCCTTTAGTTTAGTTGCATGTTGAGCTTAAACAGTTAACCCTTTAGTTTAGTTGCATGTTGAGCTTAAACAATTAACCCTTTAGTTTAGTTGCATGTTGAGCTTAAACAGTTAACCCTTCAGTTTAGTTGCATGTTGAGCTTAAACAGTTAACCCTTTAGTTTAGTTGCAAGTGGTGCTTAAACAATTAACCCTTCAGTTTAGTTGCATGTTGAGCTTAAACAGTTAACCCTTTAGTTTAGTTGCAAGTGGTGCTTAAACAATTAACCCTTTAGTTTAGTTGCAAGTGGTGCTTAAACAATTAACCCTTTAGTTTAGTTGCATGTTGAGCTTAAACAATTAACCCTTTAGTTTAGTTGCATGTTGAGCTTAAACAGTTAACCCTTTAGTTTAGTTGCATGTTGAGCTTAAACAGTTAACCCTTTAGTTTAGTTGCATGTTGAGCTTAAACAGTTAACCCTTTAGTTTAGTTGCAAGTGGTGCTTAAACAATTAACCCTTTAGTTTAGTTGCAAGTGGTGCTTAAACAATTAACCCTTTAGTTTAGTTGCATGTTGAGCTTAAACAGTTAACCCTTTAGTTTAGTTGCATGTTGAGCTTAAACAGTTAACCCTTTAGTTTAGTTGCATGTTGAGCTTAAACAGTTAACCCTTTAGTTTAGTTGCATGTTGAGCTTAAACAGTTAACCCTTTAGTTTAGTTGCAAGTGGTGCTTAAACAATTAACCCTTTAGTTTAGTTGCAAGTGGTGCTTAAACAATTAACCCTTTAGTTTAGTTGCAAGTGGTGCTTAAACAATTAACCCTTTAGTTTAGTTGCATGTGGTGCTTAAACAATTAACCCTTTAGTTTAGTTGCATGTTGAGCTTAAACAGTTAACCCTTTAGTTTAGTTGCAAGTGGTGCTTAAACAATTAACCCCTTAGTTTAGTTGCACGTTGAGCTTAAACAATTAACCCTTTAGATTAGTTGCAAGTGGTGCTTAAACAATTAACCCTTCAGTTTAGTTGCATGTTGAGCTTAAACAGTTAACCCTTTAGTTTAGTTGCAAGTGGTGCTTAAACAGTTAACCCTTTAGTTTAGTTGCAAGTGGTGCTTAAACAATTAACCCTTTAGTTTAGTTGCATGTTGAGCTTAAACAATTAACCCTTTAGTTTAGTTGCATGTTGAGCTTAAACAGTTAACCCTTTAGTTTAGTTGCAAGTGGTGCTTAAACAATTAACCCTTTAGTTTAGTTGCAAGTGGTGCTTAAACAATTAACCCTTTAGTTTAGTTGCATGTTGAGCTTAAACAGTTAACCCTTTAGTTTAGTTGCATGTTGAGCTTAAACAGTTAACCCTTTAGTTTAGTTGCATGTTGAGCTTAAACAGTTAACCCTTTAGTTTAGTTGCATGTTGAGCTTAAACAGTTAACCCTTTAGTTTAGTTGCAAGTGGTGCTTAAACAATTAACCCTTTAGTTTAGTTGCAAGTGGTGCTTAAACAATTAACCCTTTAGTTTAGTTGCAAGTGGTGCTTAAACAATTAACCCTTTAGTTTAGTTGCATGTGGTGCTTAAACAATTAACCCTTTAGTTTAGTTGCATGTTGAGCTTAAACAGTTAACCCTTTAGTTTAGTTGCAAGTGGTGCTTAAACAATTAACCCCTTAGTTTAGTTGCACGTTGAGCTTAAACAATTAACCCTTTAGATTAGTTGCAAGTGGTGCTTAAACAATTAACCCTTTAGTTTAGTTGCAAGTGGTGCTTAAACAATTAACCCTTTAGTTTAGTTGCATGTTGAGCTTAAACAATTAACCCTTTAGTTTAGTTGCAAGTGGTGCTTAAACAATTAACCCTTTAGTTTAGTTGCAAGTGGTGCTTAAACAATTAACCCTTTAGTTTAGTTGCAAGTGGTGCTTAAACAATTAAACCTTTTAGTTTAGTTCCAAGTGATTTAATGAAGGATCAACTCCTCTCTCAGAAAGCATGAATTAAAGCCACGTCAGATAAATCATATCAACCTTGTATTGTCTGTTAAGTTATGAAGGACGTCTATATGAATGCATCATTCAACCATGGCAGCAACAATAACCAAACGGCCATGTCAATACAGCCGGCTGACATGGTTGCATTGTGCTCCCTGGGAAATCTGTAATTCACCATTGATTCTGTTACACGCACGCATTTCCTCAACGCCAGCTATTCAATACGTGCCACAACATGTAAGTCTCCGTGATAAAGAACAACATCAACAACAGCAGTAGAGATCGCATGTTATGGACCAGTGGGGTTGGAAGATACCAAGGTCACATGTCTGTCATGGACCAATGGGGTTAGAGGATAGCAGGGGTTAGAGGTCAAATGTGCCACAACATGTAAGTCTCCGTGATAAAAACAACATCAACAACAGCAGTAGAGATCGCATGTTATGGACCAGTGGGGTTGGAAGATACCAAGGTCACATGTCTGTCATGGACCAATGGGGTTAGAGGATAGCAGGGGTTAGAGGTCAAATGTGCCACAACATGTAAGTCTCCGTGATAAAAACAACATCAACAACAGCAGTAGAGATCGCATGTTATGGACCAGTGGGGTTGGAAGATACCAAGGTCACATGTCTGTCATGGACCAATGGGGTTAGAGGATAGCAGGGGTAAGAGGTCAAATGTGCCACAACATGTAAGTCTCCGTGATAAAGAACAACATCAACAACAGCAGTAGAGATCGCATGTTATGGACCAGTGGGGTTGGAAGATACCAAGGTCACATGTCTGTCATGGACCAATGGGGTTAGAGGATAGCAGGGGTTAGAGGTCAAATGTGCCACAACATGTACGTCTCCGTGATAAAGAACAACATCAACAACAGCAGTAGAGATCGCATGTTATGGACCAGTGGGGTTGGAAGATACCAAGGTCACATGTCTGTCATGGACCAATGGGGTTAGAGGATAGCAGGGGTTAGAGGTCAAATGTGCCACAACATGTAAGTCTCCGTGATAAAGAACAACATCAACAACAGCAGTAGAGATCGCATGTTATGGACCAGTGGGGTTGGAAGATACCAAGGTCACATGTCTGTCATGGACCAATGGGGTTAGAGGATAGCAGGGGTTAGAGGTCAAATGTGCCACAACATGTAAGTCTCCGTGATAAAGAACAACATCAACAACAGCAGTAGAGATCGCATGTTATGGACCAGTGGGGTTGGAAGATACCAAGGTCACATGTCTGTCATGGACCAATGAGGTTAGAGGATAGCAGGGGTTAGAGGTCAAATGTGCCACAACATGTAAGTCTCCGTGATAAAGAACATAACACGGGTTATGTTTCAATGGGTTTAATAAAGTCAAACTACGATTGCTGTGCGTTATCCAAATAGATTCATACAGTATAAATACCTGGATCTAGTGTCGGTAATCTACAGCTCTGGTGTGACCATACATACAACAAACCTCTACTTCCATTAGCCTCTCTGCAGCAGTCTAACGAAGCAATGAGGACGTACTGCTATTGGTTCTGCCAGTCAGAGACAGCCCGGTCTGTGTCCCAAATGGTCCCTACATCGCCACTGTCTCTACATCGCCACAGTCTCTACATCACCACAATGCCTACATCCCCACAGTCCCTACATCGCCACAGTCCCTACATCGCCACAGTCCCTACATCGCCACAGTCCCTACATCCCCACAGTCCCTACATCCCCACAGTCCCTACATCCCCACAGTCCCTACATCCCCACAGTCCCTACATCCCCACAGTCCCTACATCCCCTACATCCCCACAGTCCCTACATCCCCTACATCCCCACAGTCCCTAGATCACCACAGTCCCTACATCGCCACAGTCCCTACATCACCACAGTCCCTACATCCCCACAGTCCCTACATCACCACAGTCCCTACATCCCCACAGTCCCTACATCCCCACAGTCCCTACATCCCCACAGTCCCTACATCACCACAGTCCCTACATCACCACAATCCCTACATCCCCACAGTCCCTACATCCCCACAGTCCCTACATCCCCACAGTCCCTACATCACCACAGTCCCTACATCACCACAGTCCCTACATCACCACAGTCCCTACATCACCACAGTCCCTACATCACCACAGTCCCTACATCCCCACAGTCCCTACATCACCACAGTCCCTACATCCCCACAGTCCCTACATCCCCACAGTCCCTACATCCCCACAGTCCCTACATCACCACAGTCCCTACATCCCCACAGTCCCTACATCACCACAGTCCCTACATCACCACAGTCCCTACATCACCACAGTCCCTACATCACCACAGTCCCTACATCCCCACAGTCCCTACATCACCACAGTTGCATTATGCATGAGATAATGTCCATGGGCGAGACCTTGGTCTGTGGATCAATGTGAATGGTGGTCCAGCCGTGGTGGGTTTTTGTTTACAAGATTCTACATTTGTTCTATTCGGATGATAAAATAAAAAAAATGTGATTTACTAGGTCCTGTGGTAGACTAGTGTCCTGTCCAGGAGGTGTCCTGGTACATCAAGCTGCTACAGAAACAGGACATAGACTAGTGTCCTGTCCAGGGGTGTACTGGTACATCAAGCTGCTACAGAAACAGGAGATAGACTAGTGTCCTGTCCAGGGGGTGTCCTGGTACATCAAGCTGCCTCACTACAGAAACAGGAGGTAGACTAGTGTCCTGTCCAGGGGGTGTCCTGGTACATCAAGCTGCCTCACTACAGAAACAGGAGATAGACTAGTGTCCTGTCCAGGGGGTGTACTGTCCAGGGGTGTCCTGGTACATCAAGCTGTCTCACTATAGTAACAGGATATAGAATAGTGTCCTGTCCAGGGGTGTACTGATACATCAAGCTGCTACAGAAACAGGAGATAGACTAGTGTCCTGTCCAGGGGGTGTACTGGTACATCAAGCTGCCTCACTATAGTAACAGGAGATAGACTAGTATCCTGTCCAGGGGGTGTACTGGTACGTCAAGCTGCCTCACTATAGTAACAGGAGATAGACTAGTGTCCTGTCCAGGGGTGTCCTGGTACATCAAGCTGCCTCACTACAGAAACAGGAGAGACTAGTGTCCTGTCCAGGGGTGTCCTGGTACATCACTACAGAAACAGGAGATAGACTAGTGTCCTGTCCAGGGGGTGTACTGTCCAGGGGGTGTACTGTCCAGGGGGTGTCCTGTCCAGGGGGTGTCCTGTCCAGGGGGTGTCCTGGTACGTCAAGCTGCCTCACTATAGTAACAGGAGCTACTGCTCCAATCAGCCGTTCTGGCTCGTAGAAGCCCAGGCTCGTACAAGGCTACTTACTACACTACACCGAAGATCATGGAAAATCTGTCCAACATGGAATGGTTCAATATCGACTGAGGGGAATATCTTTCTTCAGACCCTGATTTGACTAAATCATGTCCATACAGAACATGTGCCTCTCAGGTCATCGAGTTAAATCACATTTAATTTTTCACACCTGCAGTTGAATGACAACCAATTTGCTTCTGGTCTGCCAGGGTGAGTTAAGACAAAGGGTTCTGTGATGCATTGACATCTCCCAATCTAATTAACCTTCACACAACACTAATTCATTACATCTCAACAAGGTCAACCTCTTTAATGGGGACAATTAACCACCATCCCTGTATGACAGGAAGACAACAGCTTTCTACCAAGGCTCTGGTATGACAGGAAGACAACCACTTTCTACCAAGACTCTGGTATGACAGGAAGAACACAGCTTTCTACCAAGACTCTGGTATGACAGGAAGAACACAGCTTCCTACCAAGACTCTGGTATGACAGGAAGAACACAGCTTCCTACCAAGACTCTGGTATGACAGGAAGACAACCACTTTCTACCAACTCTCTGGTATGACAGGAAGACAACCACTTTCTACCAAGACTCTGGTATGACAGGAAGACAACCACTTTCTACCAAGACTCTGGTATGACAGGAAGACAACCACTTCCTACCAACTCTCTGGTATGACAGGAAGACAACAGCTTCCTACCAACTCTCTGGTATGACAGGGTAACAGGGACTCTGGATGGGTAGTTGTAGTGCTTAGAGAGGTACTATAACTGACAACGTTAGAGAGAGGTACTGTATCTGACAACATTAGAGAGAGGTACTGAGACTGACAACATTAGAGAGAGGTACTGTAACTGACAACATTAGAGATAGGTACTCTGACAACATTAGAGAGAGGTACTGTATCTGACAACATTAGAGAGAGGTACTGTAACTGACAACGTTAGAGAGAGGTACTGTAACTGACAACATTAGAGAGAGGTACTGTAACTGACAACGTCAGAGAGAGGTACTGTAACTGACAACATTAGAGAGAGGTACTGTAACTGACAACGTTAGAGAGAGGTACTGTATCTGACAACATTAGAGAGAGGTACTGTATCTGACAACGTTAGAGAGAGGTACTGTAACTGACAACGTCAGAGAGAGGTACTGTAACTGACAACATTAGAGAGAGGTACTGTAACTGACAACGTCAGAGAGAGGTACTGTATCTGACAACATTAGAGAGAGGTACTGTAACTGACAACGTTAGAGAGAGGTACTGTATCTGACAACATTAGAGAGAGGTACTGTATCTGACAACATTAGAGAGAGGTACTGTAACTGACAACGTCTTAGAGAGAGGTACTGTAACTGACAACATTAGAGAGAGGTACTGTAACTGACAACATTAGAGAGAGGTACTGTATCTGACAACATTAGAGAGAGGTACTGTATCTGACAACATTAGAGAGAGGTACTGTAACTGACAACGTCAGAGAGAGGTACTGTAACTGACAACGTCAGAGAGAGGTACTGTAACTGACAACATTAGAGAGAGGTACTGTATCTGACAACATTAGAGAGAGGTACTGTATCTGACAACATTAGAGAGAGGTACTGTATCTGACAACATTAGAGAGAGGTACTGTAACTGACAACGTCTTAGAGAGAGGTACTGTAACTGACAACATTAGAGAGAGGTACTGTAACTGACAACATTAGAGAGAGGTACTGTATCTGACAACATTAGAGAGAGGTACTGTATCTGACAACATTAGAGAGAGGTACTGTATCTGACAACGTCAGAGAGAGGTACTGTATCTGACAACATTAGAGAGAGGTACTGTAACTGACAACGTCAGAGAGAGGTACTGTATCTGACAACATTAGAGAGAGGTACTGTATCTGACAACATTAGAGAGAGGTACTGTATCTGACAACATTAGAGAGAGGTACTGTATCTGACAACATTAGAGAGAGGTACTGTAACTGACAACATTAGAGAGAGGTACTGTAACTAACAACGTCTTAGAGAGAGGTACTGTATCTGACAACATTAGAGAGAGGTACTGTAACTGACAACATTAGAGAGAGGTACTGTAACTGACAACGTCTTAGAGAGAGGTACTGTATCTGACAACGTTAGAGAGAGGTACTGTAACTGACAACATTAGAGAGAGGTACTGTAACTGACAACATTAGAGAGAGGTACTGTATCTGACAACATTAGAGAGAGGTACTGTAACTGACAACGTTAGAGAGAGGTACTGTAACTGACAACATTAGAGAGAGGTACTGTAACTGACAACATTAGAGAGAGGTACTGTAACTGACAACTTTAGAGAGAGGTAGCAGTGTTCTGGAGTTGGCAGTGTGCTGGAGTTGGCAGTGTGCTGGAGTTGGCAGTGTGCTGGAGTTGGCGGTGTGCTGGAGTTGGCGGTGTGCTGGAGTTAGCGGTGTGCTGGAGTTTGCAGTGTGCTGGAGTTTGCAGTGTGCTGGAGTTTGCAGTGTGCTGGAGTTTGCAGTGTGCTGGAGTTTGCAGTGTGCTGGAGTTTGCAGTGTGCTGGAGTTTGCAGTGTGCTGGAGTTTGCAGTGTGCTGGAGTTTGCAGTGTGCTGGAGTTTGCAGTGTGCTGGAGTTTGCAGTGTGCTGGAGTTTGCAGTGTGCTGGAGTTAGCAGTGTGCTGGAGTTAGCAGTGTGCTGGAGTTAGCAGTGTGCTGGAGTTAGCGGTGTGCTGCGTTTCGCGGTGTGCTGGACTATTAGGACAGCCACCGTCTCAGTACGACTCCGAGACCGAGGTTGGAAATCGAATCCTAAGCTCATTGTAAAACGTTGTTGACATTTCACTTTTTAAAAAGGCAATGTTCCCGCATCCACTACCATAGCGGTCATGGTAAACGCTACAGATCACGGCTCATTCTACAACACGCCTCGGATTGAAACCAGACACTCCAAGACTGAGACAAGTCCTGCTGAGACGGAGCAATGTCCTAATATGGACACCGTTTTGATAGATATCACACTACCAGGTTAATGAAGCGATTGTATCCAACAGCTTGCTGATGTTTCCCCAAACAGAGTCTATTAACTAGGTATCGTTTAAATTGGGTTTTCCCCCTGCAGACTTAGTCCTGTCTAACAGCGTGTGACCGGCCAAATGTGTCTGCCAGCTGTTCACCGCTCTCATCCTCAGGCTATTGGTGGGTTTGGGTCAGTGCAACGTGTGTGTTGATGCATGACAGATCAAACGTAGTGGTCTTTGACATACACGTTGATGTGTTCTTCTGCTTATCTTTCCAGCCCTTGTGTTTTATAACACGAGGGATTACGTTGTCTTGTCATTAACTATCGTAGTGTGGGCCATGCTAAACTGAACTGTCTTAGTGTGGGCCACGCTAAACTGAACTGTCTTAGTGTGGGCCACGCTAAACTGAACTGTCTTAGTGTGGACCACGCTAAACTGAACTGTCTTAGTGTGGGCCACGCTAAACTGAACTGTCTTAGTGTGGGCCACGCTAAACTGAACTGTCTTAGTGTGGGCCATGCTAAACTGAACTGTCTTAGTGTGGGCCACGCTAAACTGAACTGTCTTAGTGTGGGCCACGCTAAACTGAACTGTCTTAGTGTGGGCCACGCTAAACTGAACTGTCTTAGTGTGGGCCACGCTAAACTGAACTGTCTTAGTGTGGGCCACGCTAAACTGAACTGTCTTAGTGTGGGCCACGCTAAACTGAACTGTCTTAGTGTGGGCCACGCTAACCTGAACTGTCTTAGTGTGGGCCACGCTAACCTGAACTGTCTTAGTGTGGGCCACGCTAACCTGAACTGTCTTAGTGTGGGCCACGCTAAACTGAACTGTCTTAGTGTGGGCCACGCTAAACTGAACTGTCTTAGTGTGGGCCACGCTAAACTGAACTGTCTTAGTGTGGGCCACGCTAAACTGAACTGTCTTAGTGTGGGCCACGCTAAACTGAACTGTCTTAGTGTCTTGAACTGTCTTAGTGTGGGCCACGCTAAACTGAACTGTCTTAGTGTGGGCCTAACTGAACTGTCTTAGTAAACTGAACTGTCTTAGTGTGGGCCACGCTAAACTGAACTGTCTTAGTGTGGGCCACGCTAAACTGAACTGTCTTAGTGTGGGCCACGCTAAACTGAACTGTCTTAGTGTGGGCCACGCTAAACTGAGCTGTCTTAGTGTGGGCCACGCTAACCTGAACTGTCTTAGTGTGGGCCACGCTAACCTGAACTGTCTTAGGGTGGGCCACGCTAAGCTGAACTGTCTTAGTGTGGGCCACGCTAAACTGAACTGTCTTAGTGTGGGCCACGCTAAACTGAACTGTCTTAGTGTGGGCCACGCTAAACTGAACTGTCTTAGTGTGGGCCACGCTAAACTGAACTGTCTTAGTGTGGGCCACGCTAAACTGAACTGTCTTAGTGTGGGCCACGCTAAACTGAACTAAACTGAACTGTCTTAGTGTGGGCCACGCTAACCTGAACTGTCTTAGTGTGGGCCACGCTAACCTGAACTGTCTTAGTGTGGGCCACGCTAACTGAACTGTCTTAGTGTGGGCCACGCTAAACTGAACTGTCTTAGTGTGGGCCACGCTAAACTGAACTGTCTTAGTGTGGGCCACGCTAAACTGAACTGTCTTAGTGCTAAACTGAACTGTCTTAGTGTGGGCCACGCTAAACTGAACTGTCTTAGTGTGGGCCACGCTAAACTGAACTGCCTTAGTGTGGGCCACGTTAAACTGAACTGCCTTAGTGTGGGCCACGTTAAACTGAACTGTCTTAGTGTGGGCCACGCTAAACTGAACTGTCTTAGTGTGGGCCACGCTAAACTGAACTGTCTTAGTGTGGGCCACGCTAAACTGAACTGTCTTAGTGTGGGCCACGCTAAACTGAACTGTCTTAGTGTGGGCCACGCTAAACTGAACTGTCTTAGTGTGGGCCACGCTAAACTGAACTGTCTTAGTGTGGGCCACGCTAAACTGAACTGTCTTAGTGTGGGCCACGCTAAACTGAACTGTCTTAGTGTGGGCCACGCTAAACTGAACTGTCTTAGTGTGGGCCACGCTAAACTGTACTCTCTTAGTGTGGGCCACGCTAAACTGAACTGTCTTAGTGTGGGCCACGCTAAACTGAACTGTCGTAGTGTGGGCCACGCTAAACTGAACTGTCGTAGTGTGGGCCACGCTAAACTGAACTCTTAGTGTGGGCCACGCTAAACTGAACTCTTAGTGTGGGCCACGCTAAACTGAACCCTCTTAGTGTGGGCCACGCTAAACTGAACCCTCTTAGTGTGGGCCACGCTAAACTGAACTCTTAGTGTGGGCCATGCTAAACTGAACTCTTAGTGTGGGCCACGCTAAACTGAACCCTCTTAGCGTGGGCCACGCTAAACTGAACCCTCTTAGTGTGGGCCACGCTAAACTGAACTCTTACTAGTGTGGGCCAAACTGAACTCTTAGTGTGGGCCACGCTAAACTGAACCCTCTTAGCGTGGGCCACGCTAAACTGAACCCTCTTAGTGTGGGCCACGCTAAACTGAACTCTTAGTGTGGGCCATGCTAAACTGAACTCTTAGTGTGGGCCACGCTAAACTGAACTCTTAGTGTGGGCCACGCTAAACTGAACCCTCTTAGTGTGGGCCACGCTAAACTGAACTCTTAGTGTGGGCCATGCTAAACTGAACTCTTAGTGTGGGCCATGCTAAACTGAACTCTTAGTGTGGGCCATGCTAAACTGAACTCTTAGTGTGGGCCATGCTAAACTGAACTCTTAGTGTGGGCCATGCTAAACTGAACTCTTAGTGTGGGCCATGCTAAACTGAACTCTTAGTGTGGGCCATGCTAACTTCACTTAACACTGTTAATATCCACACATCCATGACCTCTTTGTCCTGGTGGGATATGGAAGCTAATCCAGCAATGCGTTGGCTAAGGGCATCGTTGTGGCAACTCACCTGATCTCTCTCTCTCTCTCCCCAGGTACTGCAGAGGCCTCCCCTACCTGGGATATTGACAGAGATGGATAGCTAATGACTCCATTGGCTCCGTCTTGGGACAACATGGGCACCACAGCTTCCATTTTACCCAGCCTACATTAATAAAACAATGGGGTGCCTCTCGATACGGGCGCTACCCTCAACCGCAAGGTCCTTTACATAGAGTAGAGAGAACACACACACACACACACACACACACACACACACAAACTGAAGCCATGCAGGGAAAGCATGCAGGGGTAAACAAGAAGTGTCCTTCCGGTCACATTGAGAATTTACACCAGATGGTTCTACATTTATTGAATGAAAAAGGAAACCGCACTCTGCTCTTGATAGTATCACTGATCTTTAATAAGCTTTACGTATCGTATCGGTTCTACATGTATTACCATGGAGAGTAGGAGATGAACCGTGAGTTAAATCATGATATGAGTTCTAACTCACATTATATCATTAGATGAACTATGAGTTCTAACTCACATTATATCATTAGATGAACTATGAGTTCTACCTCACATTATATCATTAGATGAACTATGAGTTCTAACTCACATTATATCATTAGATGAGTTCTAACTCACATTATATCATTAGATGAACTATGAGTTCTAACTCACATTATATCATTATATGAACGTGTAAGTGCATCAAGACACATGGCCCTATTCCCTATATAGTGCACTACTTTAGACCAGAGCCCTATTCCCTATATAGAGCACTACTTTAGACCAGAGCCCTATTCCCTATATAGTGCACTACTTTAGACCAGAGCCCTATTCCCTATATAGAGCACTACTTTAGACCAGAGCCCTATTCCCTATATAGAGCACTACTTTAGACCAGAGCCCTATTCCCTATATAGAGCACTACTTTAGACCAGAGCCCTATTCCCTATATAGAGCACTACTTTAGACCAGAGCCCTATTCCCTATATAGTACACTGCTTTAGACCAGAGCCCTATTCTCTATATAGTACACTACTATAGACCAGAGCCCTATTCTCTATATAGAGCACTACTTTAGACCAGAGCCCTATTCCCTATATAGAGCACTACTTTAGACCAGAGCCCTATTCCCTATATAGAGCACTACTTTAGACCAGAGCCCTATTCCCTATATAGTACACTGCTTTAGACCAGAGCCCTATTCTCTATATAGTACACTACTATAGACCAGAGCCCTATTCCCTATATAGTACACTACTTTAGACCAGAGCCCTATTCCCTATATAGAGCACTACTTTAGACCAGAGCCCTATTCCCTATATAGAGCACTACTTTAGACCAGAGCCCTATTCTCTATATAGAGCACTACTTTAGACCAGAGCCCTATTCCCTATATAGAGCACTACTTTAGACCAGAGCCCTATATAGTACACTGCTTTAGACCAGAGCCCTATTCTCTATATAGTACACTACTATAGACCAGAGCCCTATTCTCTATATAGAGCACTACTTTAGACCAGAGCCCTATTCCCTATATAGAGCACTACTTTAGACCAGAGCCCTATTCTCTATATAGAGCACTACTTTAGACCGGAGCCCTATTCTCTATATAGAGCACTACTTTAGACCAGAGCCCTATTCCCTATATAGAGCACTACTTTAGACCAGAGCCCTATATAGAGCACTCTTTAGACCAGAGCCCTATTCCCTATATAGAGCACTCTTTAGACCAGAGCCCTATTCCCTATATAGAGCACTCTTTAGACCAGAGCCCTATTCCCTATATAGAGCACTCTTTAGACCAGAGCCCTATTCCCTATATAGAGCACTCTTTAGACCAGAGCCCTATTCCCTATATAGAGCACTCTTTAGACCAGAGCCCTATTCCCTATATAGAGCACTCTTTAGACCAGAGCCCTATTCCCTATATAGAGCACTCTTTAGACCAGAGCCCTATTCCCTATATAGTACACTACTTTAGACCAGAGCCCTATTCCCTATATAGTGCACTACTTTAGACCAGAGCCCTATTAATATAATAATAATAATATATGCCATTTAGCAGACGCTTTTATCCAAAGCGACTTACAGTCATGTGTGCATACATTCTACGTATGGGTGGTCCCGGGAATCGAACCCACTACCCTGGCGTTACAAGCGCCATGCTCTACCAACTGAGCTACAGAAGGACCACAGTGCACTACTTTAGACCAGGTCCCTATATAGTGCACTACTTTAGACCAGGGCCCTTTTCCCTATATAGTGCACTACTTTAGACCAGAGCCCTATTCTCTATATAGTGCACTACTTTAGACCAGAGTCATATTCTCTATATAGTGCACTACTTTAGACCAGAGCCCTATTCCCTATATAGTGCACTACTTTAGACCAGAGTCATATTCTCTATATAGTGCACTACTTTAGACCAGAGCCCTATTCCCTACATAGTGCACTACTTTAGACCGGAGCCCATAAGGGTCAAAAGTTGTCCACTACATAGAGATGTCGCCATGGAATCAAGTAGAGTTAGAGGTCAATTAGCCAATCACGTGTCCATCCTAAATCATCCTTGGCATATATAGAAGAGCCAATTGCTTTACTTACTTACCTTGACGTTGTGACTGTATCCTAGACAATCCCCAGTGACAATAAAACACGACGATACAATGTTTCAGTGTCGGCTGTATATAAATAAATAAATATATATATATATATAATATATAATAAATATATTCAGCAATAGATCATATGAACCGTAATGTTCTCACAAGAAAACGATGTGTTGTTCCAGTACCATAAAACACAGGTAGCGTTGAGACAACACAATTAATGACACACCTGTTTGGTCTGTGTGGAATAGGGGTTTTCAAAACGAGATGGGGGCCCGCATATCCCAAATTACACCCTATTCTGTATTTAGTGCACTACATTTGACCCTGGGCCATGGGCAACACTAGTGCACTATATGTGGCATAAGGGGGCCATTTGGGACTTGGACCCAACGAGATGGTTATTATACATGATTATAAGCGGTGTATTAATCAGATGGCCTTGTTGTACATGCACGCAGACCGTTGGCGTTAACTGAAATATGCTGAGTCGTCTATAATTGGACTGTCCATTTAGAGGGTAGAGGGCATTACGGAGAGGTTCAATGACTAGACCGTTGGCGTTAACTGAAATATGCTGAGTCGTCTATAATTGGACTGTCCATTTAGAGGGTAGAGGGCATTACGGAGAGGTTCAATGACTAGACCGTTGGCGTTAACTGAAATATGCTGAGTCGTCTATAATTGGACTGTCCATTTAGAGGGTAGAGGGCATTACGGAGAGGTTCAATGACTAGACGGTTGTCTTTAACTTAAATATGCTGAGTCGTCTATAATTGGACTGTCCATTTAGAGGGTAGAGGGCATTACGGAGAGGTTCAATGACTAGACGGTTGGCTTTAACTTAAATATGCTGAGTCGTCTATAATTGGACTGTCCATTTAGAGGGTAGAGGGCATTACGGAGAGGTTCAATGACTAGACGGTTGGCTTTAACTTAAATATGCTGAGTCGTCTATAATTGGACTGTCCATTTAGAGGGTAGAGGGCATTACGGAGAGGTTCAATGACTAGACCGTTGGCGTTAACTGAAATATGCTGAGTCGTCTATAATTGGACTGTCCATTTAGAGGGTAGAGGGCATTACGGAGAGGTTCAATGACTAGACCGTTGGCTTTAACTTAAATATGCTGAGTCGTCTATAATTGGACTGTCCATTTAGAGGGTAGAGGGCATTACTGAGAGGTTCAATGACTAGACCGTTGGCTTTAACTTAAATATGCTGAGTCGTCTATAATTGGACTGTCCATTTAGAGGGTAGAGGGCATTACGGAGAGGTTCAATGACTAGACAGTGAGGAAGTGTTAAAGGAGGAGAAGCATTCATCTCTCAGAAAACAACATGGCAGCGCTAGCTATTACATTACCATGTTTAAATACAGGGTGTCGGCTCGCAACGAGATTCGGAATTACGCACAGTAAGCATGCACTATTCTCAGCACACCTGAAATCTAAAGAGCCAACTTAATAGAAAGGTTACTATTTACCCCTGGGGATGAATGGGGCCATGTATCGTGTATCGGTCTTGTATGCCTTCCATTTCCTAATAATTGCTCCCACAGTTGATTTCTTCAAACCAAGCTGCTTACCTATTGCAGATTCAGTCTTCCCAGCCTGGTGCAGGTCTACAATTGTGTTTCTGGTGTCCTTTGACAGCTCTTTGGTCTTGTCCATAGTGGAGTTTGGAGTGTGACTGTTTGAGGTTGTGGACAGGTGTCTTTTATACTGATAACAAGTTCAAACAGGTGCCATTAATACAGGTAACGAGTGGAGGATAGAGGAGCCTCTTAAAGAAGAAGTTATAGGTCTGTGAGAGCCAGAAATCTTGTTTGTTTGTAGGTGACCAAATACTTATTTTCCACCATAATTTGCAAATAAATAAATTTAAAATCCTACAATGTGATTTTCTGGATTTTTTTTCTTCTCATTTTGTCTGTCCTACCTATGATGAAAATTACAGGCCTCTCTAATCTTTTTAAGTGGGAGAACTTGCACAATTGGTGGCTGACTAAATTATTTTTTGCCCCCACTGTACATCCAATAATAAGCACCGAGCTCAGTTGACATGGTGATGCAGCTTTATCTACAAAACCTTTGAGGATGTTTACATATTTGTGCAAGTAAACAACTCTTCCAAGTTGTTAACGTACTTTGCAAAAAATAGAAAAATTAGCATGACACGAGCAGAATTTAAAAGTAAGTATTTGAAAATCTTTGAAAATTAAAAGCTTGTGGTGACATTTCACAGAGATACGCTTGTATTTTGTGAGGTCTTTGTAAAAAAATAAATAAAATAAAAACAGGAACTTCATATTATTATGAACCCTGTATAGTAGAATCTGAAACTACAACATGTCATCATCTCTCTCACCTCTACTCTGTTTAATGTCCTCCGGATTGGAGAAGAAAGAAGACGAGATCAACTGTATTTAACCTTTATTTCACCTTTATTTAACCTTTATGTAACCTTTATATGAGGTTGATATGAGGTTGTCTCACCTAGCTATCTGTAGATGAATATACTGACTGTGGTATGAGGTTGTCCCACCTAGCTATCTGTAGATGCATGTACTGACTGTGATATGAGGTTGTCCCACCTAGCTATCTGTAGATGAATGTACTGACTGTGGTATGAGGTTGTCCCACCTAGCTATCTGTAGATGAATGTACTGACTGTGATATGAGGTTGTCCCACCTAGCTATCTGTAGATGAATGTACTGACTGTGGTATGAGGTTGTCCCACCTAGCTATCTGTAGATGAATGTACTGACTGTGATATGAGGTTGTCCCACCTAGCTATCTGTAGATGAATGTACTGACTGTGATATGAGGTTGTCCCACCTAGCTATCTGTAGATGAATGTACTGACTGTGATATGAGGTTGTCTCACCTAGCTATCTGTAGATGAATGTACTGACTGTGATATGAGGTTGTCCCACCTAGCTATCTGTAGATGAATGTACTGACTGTGATATGAGGTTGTCCCACCTAGCTATCTGTAGATGAATGTACTGACTGTGATATGAGGTTGTCCCACCTAGCTATCTGTAGATGAATGTACTGACTGTGATATGAGGTTGTCCCACCTAGCTATCTGTAGATGAATGTACTGACTGTGATATGAGGTTGTCCCACCTAGCTATCTGTAGATGAATGTACTGACTGTGATATGAGGTTGTCCCACCTAGCTATCTGAAGATGAATGTACTGACTGTGATATGAGGTTGTCCCACCTAGCTATCTGTAGATGAATGTACTGACTGTGATATGAGGTTGTCCCACCTAGCTATCTGTAGATGAATGTACTGACTGTGATATGAGGTTGTCCCACCTAGCTATCTGTAGATGAATGTACTGACTGTGATATGAGGTTGTCCCACCTAGCTATCTGTAGATGAATGTACTGACTGTGATATGAGGTTGTCCCACCTAGCTATCTGAAGATGAATGTACTGACTGTGATATGAGGTTGTCCCACCTAGCTATCTGTAGATGAATGTACTGACTGTGATATGAGGTTGTCCCACCTAGCTATCTGAAGATGAATACACTAATTGTAAGTCGCTTTGGATAAGAGTACCTGCTAAATGAATAAATGAATACAATGTTGAATTGTAAAATGTAAAATGATGCCTGTAGAAAAAAACAGACTGTATTAGCCTGCCCTATATATAAATATATATATATATATATGAGAGTATTTGTGCTTGGCCGTTTGCAGCATGGTAATAATATTATAGACCGGCATAAATTTGCTGACTCTCAGCATTTTTTATTCATGTACTTTAGTTCGTATGGGGAGTTCTACGAGGTCTAGTCACATGATCTAGTCACACCATCATCTCCTGAGAATGTTGACAGTTTTTTATCCGTTTCCACGGAGCTCAGAGATGAAAGGGATTCTGTCTTCATCCCTAGGTAGCACTGTAGGACCGTTTCAGCACCATAAATGAATTCACTCTCTCTCTTTGCTACTACAGTACGCCAGTTGCTGCAATTTCCCTGAGGGTGGAAGATGGGGGAGGGGGTGGAGGATGGGGGAGGGGGTGGAGGATGGGGGAGGGGGTGGAAGATGGGGGAGGGGGGAGATGGGGGAGGGGTGAGATGGGGGTGGTAGGATGGGGGAGGGCGTGGAGGATAGGGGAGGGGGTGGAAGATGGGGGAGGGGGTGGAGGATGGGGAGGGGTGTAAGATGGGGGAGGGGGAGATGGGGAGGGGGGAGATGGGGGTTGGAGGATGGGGGAGGGGGTGGAGGATAGGGGAGGGGGTGGAAGATGGGGGATGGGGGGTGGTAGATGGGGGAGGGGGGGGGGGGGGGGATGGGGGTTGGAGGATGGGGGGGGGTGGAGGATAGGGGAGGGGGTGGAAGATGGGGGGGGGGGAGGGGGTGGAAGATGGGGGAGCGGGCGGGGTGGAGAATGGGGGGGTGGGGTGGGGTGGAGAATGTGGGGGACGGGGGAGGGTAAGATGGGGGAGGGGGTGGAGAATGGGGGGGGGGAGAGAATGGGGGGGGGGAGGGTAAGATGGGGGAGGGGGTGGAGAATGGGGGAGGGGGAGAGAATGGGGGGTGGGGGAGGGGCGCGGTGTTCTGACTATTAAGTACCCAGTGGAGTCACACAAACACTGTTTTTTAAAATGCTGTGTTGATTAAATCAGTGATAACTGTTGCAGCTTTGGGGACGTGTTGAGAGAGTGAGCCTGTGGACGGGGTACTTGGTAGGTACAGCATTTTATTTTGAGTGCTACAGTGGTTTATTGTCCAATCTTGGAAAGGAAATTTGAACACGTAACTATAATAAACATAGACTTTAATGCACTTCCTGAAACTCTTTGGAGATGATGCTGATTTCAGGCAGAATACGCAATACGTTTGTAAATCCAGCTTGGTCACATTTTTTGGCCTGTTGGCATTTAAAAATAAACAAGAAAAAGTAGAAAATAAGTATTAGAAAGTCAAAAGTGTGTTAATACAAGAAAGCTATTAATTTCCATGTTTCCTCTCAATATGGCCGTGTATCAGATGTAAAGAAACGGCCGCTGGTTCATTCACTGCTCTGCAGAACAAGACTTTGCCACCTGTTTTCCTTCAAGCCTTTTTTTGAAAGGAATAGTTTTCCAACGTCTGGGGAAACAATGGAGCACCCAGGGGGTGGTAGATGAGTGTGTGTGTGAGAGAGAGAGAGAGAGAGAGAGAGAGAGAGAGAGAGAGAGAGAGACAGGGGGAGAGGGAGAGACAGAGAGTGATAGAGAGGGAGAAAGAGAGAGAGAGGGAAAGAGAGAGAGAGAGGGAAAGAGAGAGAGAGAGGGAAAGAGAGAGAGGGGGAGAGGGAGAGACAGAGAGAGGGGGGTGGGGAAAGAGAGAGAGAGAGAGAGACAGAGAGAGACAGACAGACAGACAGACAGACAGACAGACAGACAGACAGACAGACAGACAACAGAAGAAAGAGAGAGAGAGGTTGTTGCTTAGAAATATAAAAGGAGCCAAGACAGTTGTCAGTGTTGTGCATTCTGAAGAAAATAGGCAAAGTATTATTAAAAATATATAGGCCAACTATTACCCTTTTAAATACACAGGAGATGTTGTTTTAGTGAGAACATGTGAGAGAGCATTGAGTGATTACCATATTTACGACAATGCAACATTTGTTTTCTATTGTAAAAAATAATTTGGGAGTTGCAAAATATTTCAACCAATCTGTTATTAATATATATATATTTTAAAGAGAACACATGTGATTTTCTACCTCTATTATCCTGAATGGAGTGACACAGTACCAGCAGCAAAACATCACATCCCCACAGCTGCCACAGGAATATTCTGGAAGACCACGCTGCTATTTGAGGAGAATAGAAAACCTGCTCTCTCCTTTCATTCCCATGTTGAGTGACATCATTCTGACCTCCAGAACGCTACGAGCCATTTCACAAGACATCAGAGACGGAACGCTAGGCCTTCAGAAGCCAGTTTGGCAGCTATACTAGATTTGTAGCTCTGCTCCGGGTGCCTTCATGGTGAGACACAGACAGATCAAATATAATTGTCATTTCTGACTGATCCCCCCTATCTATGAGAAAAAGAGAGAGATACAGAGAGAGAGAGATACAGAGAGAGAGATGCAGAGAGAGAGAGAGATACAGAGAGAGAGATGCAGAGAGAGAGATGCAGAGAGAGAGAGATACAGAGAGAGAGATGCAGAGAGAGAGAGAGCAAGAGAGAGAGAGAATGAGGGAGGGAGGAAGATAGAGAGAGAGATACAGAGAGAGAGAGATACAGAGAGAGCAAGAGAGAGGGAGGGAGGGAGGAAGATAGGGAGAGGGGCAGAGGGAGAGAGAGAGAGGGGCAGAGGGGAGAGAGAGAGAGAGAGAGAGAGAGAGAGAGAGAGAGAGAGAGAGAGAGAGAGAGAGAGGGGGAGGGAGAGAGAGAGAGAGAGAGAGAGAGAGAGAGAGAGAGAGAGAGAGAGAGAGAGAGAGGCAGAGGGAGAGAGAATTACAGTTGGTTAGATTCAAGAAGAGTAACAAATCAAATCAAATTCTAGTAGTCACATGTGCCGAGTACAACAGCTGTAAATCTTACAGTGAAATGCTGACTGACGTGCAGCTTCAAAAAATACAGATAAGAATAAGAGATTAAAGTAACAAGTAATTAAAGAGGAGCAGTAAAAAATAACAATATATACAGGGGGGTGTGGAGGCTATAGACAGGGTATTACGGTACAGAGTCATTGTGGAGGCTATATACAGGGTATTATGGTACAGAGTCAATGTGGAGTCTATATACAGGGGGTTGCTGGTACAGAGTCATTGTGGAGGCTATATACAGGGTATTACGGTACAGAGTCAATGTGGAGTCTATATACAGGGGGTTGCTGGTACAGAGTCATTGTGGAGGCTATATACAGGGTATTACGGTACAGAGTCAATGTGGAGTCTATATACAGGGTATTACGGTACAGAGTCAATGTGGAGGCTATATACAGGGTATTACGGTACAGAGTCAATGTGCCAGGGCCCCGGTTAGTTGAGGTAGTATGTACATGTAGATAGAGTTAATTGAAGTGACTATGCAAGATTGACAAAGTGGCAGTGGTGTAGAGAGGGGAGGGGAGGGGGGCTTTACAAACAGTCTGGGTAGCCATTTGAATAGATGTTCAGGAGTCTTATGGCTTGGGGGTAGAAGCTGCTTAGAAGCCTCTTGGACCTAGACGCTCTGGTACCGCTTGCCGTGTGGTAGCAGAGAGAACAGTCTATGACTAGGGTGGCTGGAGTTTTCACAATTTTCAGGACCTTCCTCTGACACCGCCTGGTATAGAGGTCCTGGATGGCAGGAAGCTTGGCCCCGGTGATGTACTGGGACGTTCGCACTACCCTCTGCTCTCGATGGTGCAGCTGTAGAACCTTTTGAGGATTTGAGGACTCATGTCAAATCTTTTCAGTCCCCTGAGCGGGGATAGGCTTTTTTGTGTCCGCTTAACGACTGTCAGGGTGTTCCAAGGAACTTGAAGCTCTCAAATTGTTCCACTGCAGCCCTGTCAATAAAAATGGGGGCATGCTCTGTCCTCTTTTTCCTGTAGTCCACAATTCTCTCCTTTGTCTTGATCACATTAAGGGAGAGGTGGTGTTGTCCTGGCACCACACGGCCACGTCTCTGACCTCCTCCCTATAGGCTGTCTCTTCGTTGTCGGTGATCAGGCCTACCACTGTTGTGCCATCGGCAAATTTAATGACGGTGTGGAGTCATGTTTGGCCACGCAGTCATGAGTGAACAGGGAGTACATTTACATTTAACATTTAAGTCGTTTAGCAGACGCTCTTATCCAGAGCAGGGGCCCCTGTGTTGAGGATCAGCGTGGCGGATGTGCTGTTACCTACCCTCACTACGTGGGGGCGGCCCATCAGGAAGTCCAGGATCCAGTAGCAGAGGGAGGTGTTTAGTCCCAGGGTCCTTAGCTTATTGATGAGCTTTGAGGGCACTATGGTGTTGAATGCTGAGCTGTAGTCAATGAATAGCATTCTCACATAGGTGTTCCTACTGTCCAGGTGGGAAAGGGAATGTGGAGTGCAATAGAGATTGCATCATCTGTGGATCTGTTGGGGTGGTATGCAAATTGTAGTGGGTCTAGGGTTTCTGGGATGATGGTGTTGATGAGCGCCATGACCAGCCTTTCAAAGCACTTCATGGCTACAGATGTGAGTTCTACAGGTCGGTAGTCATTTAGGCAGGTTACCTTAGTGTTCTTGGGCACAGGGACTATGGTGATCTGCTTGAAACATGTTGGTATTATAGACTCGGACAGGGAGAGGTTGAAAATGTCGGTGAAGACACTTGCAAGTTGGTCAGCGCATGCTCGCAGTACACGTTTTGGTAATCCATCTGGCCCTGCGGCCTTGTGAATGTTTACCTGTCCAAAGGTCTTACTCACATCAGCTGCGGAGAGTGATCACACAGTCTTCCGGGTACAGCTGGTGCTCTCATGTATGTTTCAGTGTTATTTGCCTCGAAGCAAGCATATTAGTTTAACTCGTCCTGTAGGCTCGTGTCACTGGGCAGCTATCGGTTGTGCTTCCCTTTTTAGTCTGTAATGGTTTGCAGGCCCTGCCACATCCGACGAGCATCAGAGTATGACTCGATCTTACTCCCGTATTGACGCTTTGCCTGTTTGATGGTTCGTCGGAGGGCATAGCGGGATTTCTTATAAGCTTCCGGGTTAGAGTCCCACTCCTTGAAAGCGGAGGAATATAGATATGGGACGGCAGCTCTCTTAGTTCAGTGCGGATGCTGCCTGTAATCCATGGTTTCTGGTTGGGGTATGTACAGAGGGCTAAATACACATAGTAATTATGAGGAGACGTAAACCAGGTGTGCAGGAAAACAAGACAAAACAAATGGATAATGAAAGGTGGAGCGGCGATGGCTAGAAGACCGGTGACGTCGAACGCCGCCCGAACAAGGAGAGGGACCGAATTTCGGCGGGGGTCGTGACACCGCCCTCCGGCCTCTCTTTCTCCGCCTCCTCTTCACGCAGGCCACTGGGGTCGGGGCCTGTTCCCGAGGAAGCCGTATATCCCCCGCCTCGGGCTCCTCAGAGTCGCGAAACAAGAAAAAGGACTCTGCCAGTCCGTGGTGAGTAATCGCAGTCCTGATGTCTAGAAGTTATTTTTGGTCATAAGAGACGGTAGCCGCAACATTATGTACAAGAATAGTTCAAAAATAAGTTAAAAACAACGCAGATAAACAAACAAAAATACACAATCGGTTGGGGGCACCGAAGACATCTGCCTTCTGCTCCGGCGCCATTTTAGGTCAGCGGGTTAGAGTTAGAAGGGTAACAGTCAGTGTATTCAGTTAGGCCGCGGTTCTATTCAGTTAGGCCGTGGTTCTATTCAGTTAGGCCGTGGTTCTATTCAGTTAGGCCGTGGTTCTATTCAGTTAGGCCGTGGTTCTATTCAGTTAGGTCGCGGTTCTATTCAGTTAGGCCGTGGTTCTATTCAGTTAGGCCGCGATACTATTCAGTTAGGCCGTGGTTCTATTCAGTTAGGCCGTGGTTCTATTCAGTTAGGCCGTGGTTCTATTCAGTTAGGCCGCGATACTATTCAGTTAGGCCGGGGTTCTATTCAGTTAGGCCGTGGTTCTATTCAGTTAGGCCGTGGTTCTATTCAGTTAGGCCGTGGTTCTATTCAGTTAGGCCGGGGTTCTATTCAGTTAGGCCGTGGTTCTATTCAGTTAGGCCGTGGTTCTATTCAGTTAGGCAGGGGTTCTATTCAGTTAGGCCGGGGTTCTATTCAGTTAGGCAGGGGTTCTATTCAGTTAGGCCGGGGTTCTATTCAGTTAGGCAGGGGTTCTATTCAGTTAGGCCGTGGTTCTAGTAAGTTAGGTTCATGTTGGAACACTAGAGATGATTTAGAAGCCTTTCATCTGTCCTTTCCATTTGAACGTTGTCACTGGTTTCTTGAAAGGCAGAGCTGCCAGGCGAGCTTTTCTTCAATTCATCTACTCACCTACTTTTCCGTCAAGAGGGATATGCATCTTAATAAGCTATTCTATATTCTATATTCTAGACCTTTGTGTAGAATTATTTTGTGAGGATGACCTGTGCTCCTCAGAGCGTGAAAGGAGTCAAAGTAAGTCTATGTTTAGAAATAGAATGACAAGGGAAATAAAATAAATGACTAAATATATATTATTTATTTTTAGAGAATGACTGTCTTGAAATAGGATCAGGCAATTAGTATGTGCATTAACGAGTGTAATTATCTCTGAGGTAGAAAATGTCATGTATTTCAGATGGAGAAATGACATTGCTAACGACAGCACTTCGCCACGATGGAGAATGAGAAAGGAAAACACGAGTTAAATAATTGATACATAACAAATGTCATTTGTTCTCGTCTCATCATTTAGTTAAGCAATAAGAGCCGAGGAGGGTGTGGTATATGGCCAATATACCACGGCAAAGGGCTGTTGTATAACGGCATTCTTCCTCCTCTTCTGAGGAGGAGTAGCGAGAAGGATCGGAGGACCAATGCGCAGCGTGGTAAGTGTCCATAACGTTTATTTTAAGACATAAACTGAGGAGGAGTAGCGAGAAGGATCGGAGGACCAATGCGCAGCGTGGTAAGTGTCCATAACGTTTATTTTAAGACATAAACTGAGGAGGAGTAGCGAGAAGGATCGGAGGACCAATGCGCAGCGTGGTAAGTGTCCATAACGTTTATTTTAAGACATAAACTGAGGAGGAGTAGCGAGAAGGATCGGAGGACCAATGCGCAGCGTGGTAAGTGTCCATAACGTTTATTTTAAGACATAAACTTAACACTATGAAATACAAAACAATAAACGTGAACGAAAACCGAAACAGTCCCGTGTGGCAACAAACACACACACAGAAAACAAACACCCACCACTCAACAGTGAAACCCAGGCGACCTCAGTATGATTCTCAATCAGAGGCAACTAACGACACCTGCCTCTGATTGAGAACCATACTAGGCCCGAAACAGAAACCAAACATAGAAAAACACACATAGACTGCCCACCCCAACTCACGCCCTGACCATACCAAATAAAGACAAAACAAAGGAAATAAAGGTCAGAACATGACAGCTGTTCTTAGGCACGACGCAACGCAGAGCCGTGGTATATTGGCCTTTTATCACAACCCCCCGAGGAGCCTTGTTGCTGTTATGAACTGGTTACCAACCTAATTAGACCAGTAAAAATACATGTTTTGTCATACCAGTGGTAAACGGTCTGATATACCGTGACTTTCAGCCAATCAGCATTCAGGGCTCAAACCACCCAGTTGATAATGTATATTAGTGCTTTTCATCGTGTGTAGATCCCCTTCCATGTTACTGGTATGTCTAGTTTATTCACCCTGACAAACACTTAACTATTCAGGTTTGCAGCAATAGCATTTAGACTCTAGAGCAGGACTCTCTAACCCTGTTCTAGGAGAGCTACCGTCCTGTAGGTTTTCCCTCCAACCCTAATCTAGCGCACCTGATTCAAATAATCAGCTGGTTGATATATTTAATCAGGTTAGTTACAGCTGGTGTTGGATTGAAAACCTACAGGAGGGTTCCTCCAGGAACAGGGTTGGAGTTAAAACCTACAGGAGGGTATCTCTCCAGGAACAGGGTTGGAGTTAAAACCTACAGGAGGGTCTCTCTCCAGGAACAGGGTTGGAGTTAAAACCTACAGGAGGGTATCTGTCCAGGAACAGGGTTGGAGTTAAAACCTACAGGAGGGTCTCTCTCCAGGAACAGGGTTGGAGTTAAAACCTACAGGAGGGTCTCTCTCCAGGAACAGGGTTGGAGTTAAAACCTACAGGAGGGTATCTGTCCAGGATCAGGGTTGGAGTTAAAACCTACATGAGGGTTTCTCTCCAGGAACAGGGTTGGAGTTAAAACCTACATGAGGGTTTCTCTCCAGGAACAGGGTTGGAGTTAAAACCTGCAGGACAGCAGCCATCCAGGAACAGGGTTGGAGTTAAAACCTACAGCAGGGTATCTGTCCAGGAACAGGGTTGGACAGCCCTGCTGTAGAGTATGTCTGTGTTGGTGGTAGTATACCTACCCTTCTTCTTGTTTTGTCATTTATCAGGTGAAGACTTCAAAAAATGTCTCCCTCGTTTCCTGACAAGCCCTAAATGAAAGTGCATTCTGATCAGGCATTTGTTTGGCCTCTGTGTCAGATTTGGAATCTTCATATGATAACTAATTGCTGATGTCTTCAGCCTTGCGGTTAAATTGTCAACCAGTCTTCACAGGTCACACAATGTTTATCAGTCTTCACAGTTCACACAATGTTTATCAGTCTTCACAGTTCACACAATGTTCACCAGTCTTCACAGTTCACACAATGTTTACCAGACTTCACAGTTCACACAATGTTTATCAGTCTTCACAGTTCACACAATGTTTATCAGTCTTCACAGTTCACACAATGTTCACCAGTCTTCACAGTTCACACAATGTTCACCAGTCTTCACAGTTCACACAATGTTCACCAGTCTTCACAGTTCACACAATGTTCACCAGTCTTCACAGTTCACACGATGTTCACCAGTCTTCACAGTTCACACGATGTTCACCAGTCTTCACAGTTCACACAATGTTCACCAGTCTTCATAGTTCACACAATGTTCACCAGACTTCACAGTTCACACAATGTTCACCAGTCTTCACAGTTCACACGATGTTCACCAGTCTTCACAGTTCACACAATGTTCACCAGTCTTCACAGTTCACACAATGTTCACCAGTCTTCAGTTCACACAATGTTCACCAGTCTTCACAGTTCACACAATGTTCACCAGTCTTCACAGTTCACCAGTCTTCACAGTTCACACAATGTTCACCAGACTTCACAGTTCACACAATGTTCACCAGTCTTCACAGTTCACCAGTCTTCACAGTTCACACAATGTTCACCAGTCTTCACAGTTCACACAATGTTCACCAGTCTTCACAGTTCACACAATGTTCACCAGTCTTCACAGTTCACCAGTCTTCACAGTTCACACAATGTTCACCAGTCTTCACAGTTCACCAGTCTTCAAATCAAATCAAATCAAATCAAATATATTTATATAGCCCTTCGTACATCAGCTGATATCTCAAAGTGCTGTACAGAAACCCAGCCTAAAACCCCAAACAGCAAACAATGCAGGTGTAAAAGCACAGTGGCTAGGAAAAACTCCCTAGAAAGGCCAAAACCTAGGAAGAAACCTAGAGAGGAACCGGGCTATGTGGGGTGGCCAGTCCTCTTCTGGCTGTGCCGGGTAGAGATTATAACAGAACATGACCAAGATGTTCAAATGTTCATAAATGACCAGCATGGTCGAATAATAATAAGGCAGAACAGTTGAAACTGGAGCAGCAGCACAGTCAGGTGGACTGGGGACAGCAAGGAGCCTTCATGTCAGGTAGTCCTGGGGCACGGTCCTAGGGCTCAGGTCAGTTGAAACTGGAGCAGGAGCATGGCCAGGTGGACTGGGGACAGCAAGGAGTCCTCATGTCAGGTAGTCCTGGGACATGGTCCTAGGGCTCAGGTCCTCCGAGAGAGAGAAAGAAAGAGAGAAGGAGAGAATTAGAGAACGCACACTTAGATTCACACAGGACACCGAATAGGACAGGAGAAGTACTCCAGATATAACAAACTGACCCCAGCCCCCCGACACATAAACTACTGCAGCATAAATACTGGAGGCTGAGACAGGAGGGGTCAGGAGACACTGTGGCCCCATCCGAGGACACCCCCGGACAGGGCCAAACAGGAAGGATATAACCCCACCCACTTTGCCAAAGCACATCCCCCACACCAACTTACCATCCTGAGACAAGGCCGAGTATAGCCCACAAAGATCTCCGCCACGGTACAACCCAAGGGGGGGGGGCAACCCTGTGAATCTTCACAGTTCACACAATGTTCACCAGTCTTCACAGTTCACCAGTCTTCACAGTTCACACAATGTTCACCAGTCTTCACAGTTCACCAGTCTTCACAGTTCACACAATGTTCACCAGTCTTCACAGTTCACCAGTCTTCACAGTTCACACAATGTTCACCAGTCT